>NC_133380.1:28187583-28270083 GCF_049309525.1 Garra rufa
AATTCTGGGCAGCGAGCGTTGTCCTGAGATGCAAATAGATCTATCTCCGCTCTGCCGAATATCTTCCATAATAGCTGCACCGTTTGGGGGTGCAGCGACCATTCGCCTGCCGGAACAATGTTCCTGGACAGTCTGTCTGGTCCTACATTTAGGGTCCCCCGCACGTGCGCTGCCCTTAGCGAGCACAGGTTGCCATGAGCCCATACCAGAAGGCGTTCTGCAAGTGCATGTAGGTTTCTGGACCTGAGTCCGCCCTGGCGATTTATGTAAGCCACTACCGATGTGTTGTCGGAGCGGACTAAAACATGACTTCCCTTCAATAGGGGAAGAAAGTATGTCAGCGCATTGTCCACTGCTATCACTTCGAGGCAGTTGATGTGCAGTGACTTCTCTCGTTCTGACCATAGGCCGAACGCCGGTCTGCCCTCTAGCAGTGCCCCCCCCCTCCCAAGGTGGACGCGTCCGTGGACACTACTTTCACCCTCGAGGGTCTCTCTAGAGTGACACCCTTTTCGGTACCAGTCGGCTGCTCTCCACGGCATCAGGGCTGTAACGCAACTCTGATCGATCGTGAGACGGAGTCGACCGGACACCCACGCTCGGCGCGGCACGCGCGCTTTCAGCCAGAGCTGCAGTGGGCGCATGCAAATCACCCCTAACTGTAGAACTGATGATGCTGAAGCCATAAGACCTAACATTCTTTGAAAGGTCTTGAGCGGGGCAGACTTGCTGCGGCAGGGCGCGCTCACTGCGCTCTGAACGCTCAGCGCGCGCACTGACGAAAGCTTCGCTTTCATTGCCAGCGAGTCTAATTCTATGCCCAGGAAGGAGATATTCTGGCTGGGGTTCAGCGAGCTTTTCTCCCAGTTGATTTTCAAACCCAAGTTCTCGAGGTGATCGAGTAACATGGTCGTGTGTTCCCTGAGCATTGAGTGAGATTGCGCTAAAATCAGCCAGTCGTCCAAATAATTCAGTATTCGCACGCCTTTCTGTCTGAGCGGGGCGAGCGCTGCATCCATGCACTTCGTAAATATACGGGGTGCTAGGGACAAACCGAATGGCAGGACTGTGTACTGATAAGCTTGGCCCTCGAAGGCGAATCTCATAAAATCGCCTGTGACGCGACGCTATCTGTATTTGAAAATACGCGTCTTTCAGATCCACTGACACAAACCAGTCTCCTCGGCACACTTGCGCGAGGATTTTCCTGGTTGTGAGCATTCTGAACTTTCGCTTCACTAGCGCTTTGTTCAGTTGCCTTAGATCTAGTGGTCACTTCGGCTCGTAGCAGGTGTGCTGCATCTGCCTTTATCGTGGTCTCGACGCGCGCCGTGTAACGGCGAGGGCGTCGTCGAAACTGGAGCGAATAGCCTCTCTTTATAATGTCCAGCACCCATTTTGAGACCCCTGGGAGTTTTTCCCATGCATCTGCATGTAATGCGAGGGGGTAGGTGCGAAGCGCGCTCCGATCTGTTACTAACGGAGCCGCTTCGGTGTCTGTGACATGCAAGGCTCGGGGTACGCTGACCGCGGGGACTGCTTTCTCTGTGTGTATATGTGGTTGCGTGGTAACGGGCACATTTAACACACTCGATGCAGCTTTTAGCCGCGTAGGCTGGGCGTCGTCCGGTTTACAGAAACCGTAAGACATGCCTGATGTAATATGTGTGGGCACTCTGGGGTGGGCACATATACCACATGCGAAGTCGGTGAAACTGTAGCGAATAGCCTCCTTTAATAATGTCCAGCACCCATTGTGAAACCCCTGGGAGCTTTTCCCATGCATTTATCTGTAACGCAAGGGGGTAGGTGCGAAGCGCGCTCCGATCTGTCAATAACGGAGTCGCTTCGGTGCGTTGTGACGCACGAGTGACTGTGACATTCGAGGCTCGGGGTACACTGACCGCGGGGACTGCTATCTTTGTGTATATATGTGGTTGCGTAGTAACGGGCACATTCAACACACTCAGCGCAGCCTTTAGCCGTGTAGACGGGGCGTCGTCCGGTTCGTTTTTACAGAAACCGTAAGACCTGCCTGATGTGATATGTGTGGTCACTCTGGGGTGGGCACATTTATCACGTGTGAAGCGCAGCCGATTCGGGTCGACTTTATGTGCGCGGGTTTTGTATGACAGGATGTGCTCATGTGTATGCGCATGCGAGCTACACACAAAACACCTTCGGCTATGGCCGGAATACCCGAAAATACACTCCTTTGAGGATTTAATTGGGTAGCCGTGAGAACGGCTCTAGAGTGCAGACAAGCAGGCTGCAGCGCCGGCTTGATGACTGCGGATAACGCTGGAACAGCCCCATTTCTTGGAGCTGAGCGGGCGAATACTTTCGGTGGGAGTCTGGCAGCCGCGGGACTCGCGCACCGGCGTTCAACACTCCAAACAGCGTTCGCCTGCATAGAGCGAACGCACTCCTGGTTTCGTTTTTACAGAAACCGGTTGACGTGCATAATGAGGTGTCTGTGAGCACTGTGAAGCGGGCACATTTAACACTCCAAAGCATAGAGTTAATGCACTGTTGGTTTCGTTTTTACAGAAACCAACAGTGCATAATGTGGTGTCTGTAGGCACTGTGAAGCGGGCACATTTACCACGTGTGACGCGCAATCGATCTGAGTCGATTTTATGTGCGCTGTGCTTGTGTGTAGAGATGAGCACTGGTTAGTGGGCATATTCTTACAACACGTGAAACACCATCGGCCGTGGCCGGGACACCAGATAATACACTTTATTGGGGGTTTATCTGTGTAGCCGTGGGAACGACTTTTGTGTGCAGGCAAACGGGCGACGGAGCCGGTTTGTTGGCTGCAGAAAACACTGGAACAGTCACATTTCCTGGGACTGGACGAGCGAATAACTTTGGTGGGGGACCGGCAACAGCGGGACTCGTACACCGTCGTTTTCCTAGTTGCTAGGACGATTTCTGAGGCTCAGGTTTCAACTCAATCCTGGGCCGCGGGCCGCGTCTGGCGGGGCGGCGGCCGGACGAGAAAACATCAGAATCCGTTAACCACGGGTGCCTCTCAGCAACGGTGAGAGACCATGCTACGCAGCGCTGCGTCTGAACAGAATGCGCGTTCCCGCTCTGGCGGGAAAGGGAAATCCTCCTCCTCCTTCATGGCCCCCTCTCGTCAGCGGCGTCGATGGAAGCGGTGGCATACAGCGGCCGCTTTACGTCCGGAACAGAGGCTGACGAGGTCGATGAAGCATGCGGGCGAACCGGCGAGCTTTGTCGGCTGGAGGAAGGGTCCGGGGCCCGCTGGGCACAGCGCTTTTTACGGCGCGACACCGCGCGGGCGGGGGAGCAGTCTCAGTGAAGAAGGCAGGCAAGTCCTCAGAGTCGCCATTGGCATCTGCACGAGCCGTATGAAAGCATCTTTAAAAAGACACTTTGCTCTCTTAGAGAAACAGTGTGTATCGCAGCGGCAACACACACTGTAGATTATAAAAGATTATAAAGGATATAGGCGCCGGAAAGCGCAGCAGGAAGGCACGGAAGGCGGCGTGGCCAGCAGCTCCAATGGCTCGTCCCGCTGAGATGCTTGCAGTCAACGGCGGCGGCTTCCTCTCCGGCTCCAGCGATGCGTGAGCTTCGCTTGAAGGATGAAAAAATCAGAGTGTAGCTACCTGCGAGCGATATTTATAGGCTGGGATCACGCCACTTTCGGCGGGAGATGACGTGTCAGGCGCGAAATGCACTCATTGGAGCTGACTTCGCGCCAAGCCTCGCTCGATAGGTGCTGCAGTTGCTGCGGAGCAGCCAATAGGCACGCAGTACGCCTCGCCTATGTCTGCTCACTGCGGCAACGCGTTTTACATTAATACAAAATTAAGGATAATTTTTTGGCTTCAATATCTCTCGCGGAAAGGATTTTCCCCTAGCGTTAGCTACGCAGTAAGAGTGACCTCTCGTAAGAGAACGCAAATTTTTCCGGCTAGATGAGCCAGTGCGCATGCGCAGTACTGAGCGCACGTCTCAGAGCGCCGATTGTTTCCATAGCAACCGGGACTTCTAACGCGCTGACTTTACTAATCAACGATTGGCTCTTTCACTAACTATAAAAAACTAACTATTAAAACTATATGTGTGACATGTCTTGGGTTTTCTATAGTCTTTGACTACACTAGCCTGCCGCCGGCTGGCGAGAGCAGCTGCTTGCAGTCAGGGGAGGAGTAAAGAGGTGTCTGTCAGGTCGGACACTTATACATGTAGACCTTTCTCCTGAGTAAACAATGAGCGCCGCCATTACGAATTCTAACGTCAGATTGAGTGCTTTTCTGTTCCGGGCTCCATTGGAACCCATTCAAATAGGCTATATCTGTTTTTAATGTAGTTAACGTCCGCAACTTCGTGTCAACACAACTACACAAAGGAGACCGGAAATGCAAAGCATTCTTTCAGTAAAGAGTCGGACTTACTTCCGCGTTCAGGAAAAACGTTGATATGTCAGAGGATGAAACTGTATTCCAAACATACAAAAAAAAAAGGAATAAAGAAAAAGAAGATATGAAACTACATAAGATATATAAATAAAAGAAAAAAGTTTCCCTTTCATTTATTCTATACAATCGTTTTGCTTTTTTATTGATCATATCAAGTATGTGTGTTAGCCTATCTAATGCAATGACGTTTATGTATCTTGGTTTTGCAGTTAGCTATAGGACATATTTCAAATATAAGCAGTTTATTCAGTGTAGTGAAGCCTCTCACAACATCCATTTTTTTTTTTTTTTTCAAAATTTAAACTCTTATACAATAAGGATATATATTTACCATATCGCCTAATCTTTATTTTCATCATTAATGTTTTGTTTGAATATCAGATATTTGATACAAGATTGATTGCTTACAGGAAATTTTTAAAGAAAAAACAAGCAGCACACGTCGTGCTTGTCGTCACATAATCTGACCAATGAGAATAAAGTGTGTCGTCACCAAGGCTTTCGCAGCCGATTTTGAGCAACTGCAGCGCCTGACCTCTGCGACTGCTCTCGTTTTGCTCTCACGGGATCAAAGTCGGACAAATGATCTTACCAGACTGCATTGTTTTGTAAGGCGGCAGCCGATTTCTTGCGGCACCGCATGAAGTCGAACGCACCTAAACTTCTAATTCTAAAGTAATAAATACATAATGATTAATTAAGTAGCCTTAGGTTATTATACACCCCTGAAAACATATATTATATTGCATTTCTGTCTAGAGATAATCTTAAATATTACACATTGCACCTTTAATAACCATTATAAGTTAATTAATAATACTGTCTAACATACATTAAAAACACTTTCAGACATCTTAGAAAATGTTGAAATATTGACAAAACTACATAACAGTAAATTGTAAATTAGGTTTATGTGTATATTTTTAAAATTAATATATAAAAGAAATAAATTAACTATAAATATAAAAAAATACATTTAAATAAACTATAAACATATATTTTCAAATAAATATTAAGGTACACATATTATGATGAATATAAATAATTACAAATTACAAAATCACTTGAGTTTAGTATTATAAAACAAACTGTGTAACACATCCTGGAGTTATTATTAACAAGATACATATTAAACATATTTGAAATAGACAAATGTACACACACACACACACACACACACACACACACACACACACACACACACACACACACACACACACACACACACACATGTTTGCTTTTGTGAATTGTGGGGACATTCCATAGACGTAATGGTTTTTATACTGTACAAACCGTACTTTCTATCACCCTACACCTTCCCTACACCTAAACCTAGCCCTCACAGGAGACTGTGCATATCTTTACATTCTCAAAAAAACGTATTCTGTATGATTTATAAGCCTTTTGAAAAGTGGGGACATGGGCAATGTCCTCATAAGTCACCCTCTCCTTGTAATACCTATGTCATACCCATGTTATTACACCACTTTGTGTCCTGATATGTCACAAAAACAAACACACACACACACACACACACACACATACATATATGAAAGTGAATTCACAAACATAGGAAAGTGAATTCAGTCCTCAGACGAGAAAGTGTCTCCTTTAATACTATTTCGATCTAGGCGATCATTTCTTAGAGTTGCTGCTAAAAGCACTTTTTCCTTTCTGTTTAATTACTTATTCATTTGTATTAATATTAAGCTGCTGCCTAAAGCACTCTGTCGTTTCTATTTACTTACTTATTTGTTAGTAATAATATTGAGCTGCTACTAAAAGCACTCTGTCGTTTCTGTTTAGTTACTTATTTGTTAATATTAATATTGAGCTGCTTCTAAAAGCACTCTGTTGTTTCTATGTAGTTATTCATTTGTTTTACTTACTGTCACGGTTCACACATCTACCGTGTTCTCATGTCTCGTGATCTGTATGTTTGTCAGGTGATGTCTGCTCGCTCAGCTGAGCTGCCAATCAGTCCGGCACAGGTGACTCTCATCATCGCTGGCTTTAAATACTCGCCTCATTCTCCTCTCCCTCGTCCGATAGTTAATCCGGATCTCTGGTTCCTGTTCCCGTCACTCCTCTAGTCTGGTCTGCGTGTGGATTGTTTGTGTTGGATGTCGTCGTGTCTTCTTCGTGTTTGCACCGGATTCACGCCATCACCACGGGACTTCACTCCACTCTGCCACAGCCATCTTGCCCCTGCACCACCCAGCCGAGAGACTTCATCACCGTCACTGTGTTTACCGTTTGTTTCATTAATAAACTGTCATCACCCTGCTTACACTTACATCGAGTCACTGTTAGAAAAGGAGTGTTTATTCTGTTATTTGCCTTGCTAGTGTTTTTGCTTTAAATTATCGTTTTTATTGCAATGATCCAATGCTCTTTTAGCTGGTCTTCCAGCATGTACAATCAAACCTCTACAAATGATTCAGAATGCAGAAGCACAGCTGGTCTTCAATGAGCCCAAAAAGGCCCATGTTACACCTCTCTTCATATCACTGCACTGGCTACCGGTTACAGCACGCATCATGTTCGAAACACTGATGCTGGCATATAGGACAGCCACCGGCTCATCACCTGCCTACCTCCATTCACTACTACGAATATCCTTCCAGAAGACTGAGATCCTCTAGTGAAAGACGCCTCATTGTACCACCACAGAGAGGTATTAAATCACTGTCCAGAACATTCTTGTTCAATGTTCCTGCCTGGTGGAATGATCTTCCCACCCCTATCCGGAATGCAGACTCCTTAACAGCTTTCAAGTGACTGCTGAAAACCCATCTTTTTCGACACTATATGTGACTCCCTTCTAGCCTGTTTTTCCTCTCTTTCTTGATCTTCTGCTTCTAGCCTGCACTCTTCTAACAACGCCTGATATATGGTATTTTGGAGCACTTCCTATGTCGATCTGCCTCCTTATAGGATGAATCACTTGTTGTATTACCAATTGTAAGTCGCTTTGGATAAAAGTGTCTGCTAAATGAATAAATGTAAATGTAAATGTATGTACATATTATTTGTCAGGTTTTTCTTCTGTAAACCCAGAGTTTCTTTTGGTGATGTTTAAATACATAATTCATTCATTTATGCTTAAAAAATGCTTTTCTTAGTGAGTGTTTTGGAATTTAAATTTAGTGCATTTTACTTAAAACAAGAAAAATAATCAGAAAAATAATGCAAATGGAAACAAGATTATTTTTCTTACCCAATTAGCAGATAATATGCAAAATAAGAAAAATACACCTATAAAGATTAAATAAACACCTTAAAAAAATGAAATAAAGTGCAAAAACAGAAACATGATTTTCATTAAAGGTTTTACAGAAATAAAAAAAAACATTATTTTACAGATTTTTCCTTGTTTCAATTAGGATATATTACTTACTACTTTAATTTTATGGTTTTTGTTTGGCAGCCGTAGCTGCCAGTCGTTTAACCATTTTCTTTTTTTTACAGTGTAAACCCCTTATTTGACAGATTTTACCTAGATTATTACAAGAAAAGCACTAAATGTTCTACAGAGAAACACTGTTAATTTACAAATCATTACAATAAAAAAAATCTTCAATAAAGTGTCAAAGCATGCTCAAGGTGGAAAATTAAACAGTTTTATTTAAAAGACAAAATAGAAAGTCTGCACAAATGCCATTTTAAATGAACATTTAAGCTCTTTTTGTAAGAAATACAGCATAATTACACTTAAAATACTGTGATGATGAAGAACATGGAACAGTTTAATCAAAATGTTTAATTAAATATATATTCCACTTAAGACATCCAGAGAAAATATTTTGTGATAATTCACTCAGCGCCAATGTAATCCAAGATGGAATTGGAATTCCTCAAAAACCTTTTTGACAGAAAAAAGAAAGACATTTTTCTTAGAAATGCATCTTGATTTAATAATCTTTAGATTTTTTTTAAATTGGAAACACGACAATAACACTAAGTAAGAAAAGCATTTTTTAGGTGCATTCATTTATTGCACATATTTTCATAATGCAGACACTGTCAAAGTAAAAAAAAAATTTCATGCTGGATTTTAATATTCTTCCAGTACTTCCATCTCCTCTTCATCTGAGCCTTCTTGCTGTTGGCTGAGTAGGTGTCAAATGTTCATTTCACTACTCTAATTAAGAAATGCAACTGTTTGGATTAGAGAACATTTAATTATGTGAAAAGAGCATTAGACTATGTGGGAAAAGGTGCTGCAAATTGAAATAGACACAGATTTATATTTTAATGTCAAATATTAGTCATGTAGCCTACACCCATCAACCCTTTATGCTTAAAGCTTTACCTGGTTGAATTATGTTTTTATGTTTAGCTGTTTCATTCTTTTTTTTATTTCATTTATTTATTTTTGCCTGTGGGATACCATGAAAATGAATAGTTCAGTAACTTACCATTCTGCCAGTTTTTACCTTTGATATTCTAATTATTAATAATTAATTTATTATATTCTTAATAATTATTAAGAATTAAAGTTAAGCATTGGCTCGAAGTATGCAGAGGTCTTTTTGGCGGGAGCTGTTGCCATGGTGAAACATAATTTCGGAGCTCCATTGGTCAGGGCTTTTCATAGTCATGGTGCAAGCACTAAACTCAGAGTCAACCTACTCAGAGTGGATTGAACTAACTTACTTCAGCTGTTTTCTAAAACCAAAAACCCAGTGTTTCCCATCTCAGGGTAAGTCAATTCAGAGTTCAAGTTTAAACTCAGAGTTGGTTGAACCTCCTTATTGAAACAGGCCCCTGGAGTCTTAATAAGTGTTGTCAACATGAACATTATACTCTGGTAATCCTTTTACTTCTGTTATCCTTTTTTTTTTGTCTGTCAGGTTGCCCATCCCAATGTTACTACAGTTTGGATCCAGCCTCACTTGTGGTGACTTCAGATGTTTTTCAAGGGCAAAAGATAATCATGTGCATTTATTACTATTTCATCACTGGAGTAGAAGGTTATGAGTTGTTTTATGTGAATGATTGGCTAAAAAGTATTTTTAATCTAGATATAATCAGAGAGGATGTGCCTAAGCCCCAAACATTATCGGACTGTTCAAGGGTTTAAAAAAAAACTTTGCCTGCTTTACTGGACTATCCTGGGTACTATGAATAGTCCAAAGTTTTGTGACATTAATTAGCTTACTTTGTTATTATTTGGTTGAATCGCAACCCGATTTTATTTTAATACCCGCTTTGCGAAGCGCGTCCATGAGGCGACGGAGCAACAGTTCTTATACAGTATAGACGGTTTCATCGGGCGCACGCGCCTGGACCTAAGTTAACTTCCGTTGTGTGTTTGTTTATCTGTCTGGTTCGTGTCGCGGGCTACAAATGCAGCTAATAATGAGTAATGAAGTTGGTCTCAGGTCATTGTGCTGTTATATGTGTTTCCCAAACATTTATTTATTTGTGGCGACCTGCCACGATATAAAAACCGACTGATTTTGCTATTGGAATTAATAGACTAATTAATTAATCTATTAATAGACTTCGTTGAATAAACGTAATGCACGTTTAAAAATCAAACCGAGGCGTGGGTGTTTTTATATCAATGTATTTCTTAAGAAAGACTGTCTTTAGAAAATGTCATTTTCATTTCATCCTGCATAAGGCAGCGTTTTTAAATTAAGAGCTGCTTATAGCCATTACCGGGAAACCTCGTTTCTCGTGCTTAAAGCACCTCCTGCTGGCAAATAATGAGTTTGCATTTTTAATAAATCAGTCTAGTTTACGCAGCCAACATATTTCGCTTGTTATTAAAAAAAATAATCTACTCTAGAAGGACTTAGCTGTTGTTATTGATTCTATTTGGATGTCTACCGGAAGTTAAGTTTGGGCCACAAAAGCGCGCATGCGCAGTAACGTTTGTTTATGTTGTTGCCGCTGAAACCGTCTATAATGTCGGTTTTATTCATACTGGACGCTAGAGGGCGCGCTCTCCGGGACTCACAAAGTAAAAGCGTATGACGTTCAGGAAACCCCTTATATGGACGTCCTGCTATCACTGCCTGAAGCTCAGGGGCAAAGCAACTAGAAGGAAAGCCTGCAACATCTTCTAAGGCGGTTCTCAGCAAGTAGCCGTTTTAATTTTATCTCTCAAAAATAATGCAATGTCATCAGCCATTTTGACTCCTCTATTAAATATTGTTAATCCAATAATGATTTGATTGATCACAATCTGAATAGAGAGAAGTTCAGGAGGAATTCGTAAAAACCTCTGCAGAGACCACGGTGGATTGCAATCTTTTGAAGGGTCCCATATTAAGAATAATAGAACTATTAATATCGTTATACAAATTTATCAAATAATAAAAAATTTCTATAGCCTAGCAATGTAATTTTTACTGAACTCATATCCATACCAATGCCATCAATTTGTAAGAAAGTAATAGGTCTCCAATTATCAATTTTTACCAAAGGAACTTTGTCTAGTTTAGAGATCAGAGAGATTTAAGCCTTGTCTCATAGTGTGGCCAATGCCTTGTTTTAATACATTCATTAAACAATGAGAAAAGAGGAGGTTCTCCTAATACTGGTCCTTCTCAAAAAATTATCATATTGTGATAACGTTCATTATTTTCTGTAATGTACTGATAAACATTAGACTTTCATATATTTCAGATTCATTACAACACAACTGAAGTAGTTCAAGCCTTTTATTGTTTTAATATTGATGATTTTGGCATACAGCTCATGAAAACCCAAAATTCCTATCTCAAAAAATGAGCATATTTCATCCGACCAATAAAAGAAAAGTGTTTTTAAAACAAAAAAAAGTCAACCTTCAAATAATGATGTTCAGTTATGCACTCAATACTTGGTCGGGAATCCTTTTGCAGAAATGACTGCTTCAATGCGGAGTGGCATGGAGGCAATCAGCCTGTGGCACTGCTGAGGTGTTATGGAGGCCCAGGATGCTTCGATAGCGGCCTTAAGCTCATCCAGAGTGTTGGGTCTTGCGTCTCTCAACTTTCTCTTCACAATATCCCACAGATTCTCTATGGGGTTCAGGTCAGGAGAGTTGGCAGGTCAATTGAGCACAGTAATACCATGGTCAGTAAACCATTTACCAGTGGTTTTGCCACTGTGAGCAGGTGCCAGGTCGTGCTGAAAAATGAAATCTTCATCTCCATAAAGCTTTTCAGCAGATGGAAGCATGAAGTGCTCCAAAATCTCCTGATAGCTAGCTGCGTTGACCCTGCCCTTGATAAAACACAGTGGACCAACACCAGCAGCTGACATGGCACCCCAGACCATCACTGACTGTGGGTACTTGACACTGGACTTCAGGCATTTTGGCATTTCCCTCTCCCCAGTCTTCCTCCAGACTCTGGCACCTTGATTTCCGAATAGCATGCATAATTTGCTTTCATCCGAAAAAAGTACTTCGGACCACTGAGCAACAGTCCAGTGCTGCTTCTCTGTAGCCCAGGTCAGGCGCTTCTGCTGCTGTTTTTGGTTAAAAAGGGGCTTGACCTGGGGATGTTTCTACTCCAGACTCAGTCCACTGCTTCCGCAGGTCCCACAAGGTCTGGAATCGGTCCTTCTTCACAGTCTTCCTCAGGGTCCGGTCACCTCTCTTCTCGTTGTGCAACGTTTTCTGCCACACTTTTTCCTTCCCACAGACTTCCCACTGAGGTGCCTTGATACAGCACTCTGGGAACAGCCTATTCGTTCAGAAATTTCTTTCTGTGTCTTACCCTCTTGCTTGAGGGTGTCAATGATGGCCTTCTGGACAGCACTCAGGTCGGCAGTCTTACCCATGATTGCGGTTTTGAGTAATGAACCAGGCTGGGAGTTTTTAAAAGCCTCAGGAATCTTTTGCAGGTGTTTAGAGTTAATTAGTTGATTCAGATGATTAGGTTAATAGCTCGTTTAGAGAACCTTTTCATGATATGCTAATTTTTTGAGATAGGAATTTTGGTTTTTCATGAGCTGTATGCCAAAATCATCAATATTAAAACAATTAAAGGCTTGAACTACTTCAGTTATGTTGTAATGAATCTAAAATATATGAAAGTCTTATGTTTATCAGTACATTACAGAAAATAATGAACTTTATCACAATATGCTAATTTTTTGAGAAGGACCAGTATATACCAACAATGTTGGTAAAATTTAGTCAGAAATCCATCAGGTCCATTTCATATGTCAAAGAGCTATCTGCAATTCTTCTCTCTATTCTTCTCTCCATGTAAAGATTTTTTTTAAATCATTTTTCATCAGTGGATTAAAATTTTGAATATTGTCAGTAAACAATTTACAAATATCATAATTTAAGTCAGATGTTTCTGTGTGGTCTCTGTACTTTTAAAAACAATTATATAACTGATGTTCGGTTTGTTGCACAGACCAATTGTTTAGTGTGTTAAGACCTTGTATCGTCATGAGCTGCAGGGTTTAATTTGGATTTGTCTGTGTATGTTTTTTTTGACTCTCAAAGCGATGGATCCCATTCACTGCCATTATATGACTGACAGACTGCAACGGTTTGAGTGAAAAAAAAAAAAAACTTTGTTTGTGTTCTACTGAAGAAGCAAAGTCACCTACATCTTGGATGCCCTGGGGGTAAGCAGATAAACTTATTTTTTTTTATCCCTTTAAAGGAGAACTCCGGTGTGATATTGACCTAAAGTGTATTGAATCATGATACCGAGTGTGAACGTACCTTGCATATCTCATCTCGTCTTGTCC
Organism: Garra rufa; assembly: GCF_049309525.1. Classification (NCBI taxonomy): domain Eukaryota; kingdom Metazoa; phylum Chordata; class Actinopteri; order Cypriniformes; family Cyprinidae; genus Garra; species Garra rufa. The sequence goes on from NC_133380.1 coordinate 28,200,756, forward strand.
ACTGCTGTCCGAAATCTGGGGTCAGTTAGCCGATGCTCACCCCAGGTAAAAAAAAAGTGCACTAAAATGCACTTTATTTAAGTATACTTAGTACACTTTTCAGTAATGTACTAAAAGTGCTCTATTTTCGCACACTAATTTTGTACTTAATGTACTAAAAGATAGTATTAAGTATATGTTAAGATAAACTTAATACCATCTAAGTGTACTCAACTGTGCTATTTTGAGACACCCTGAAATTGAACTAAAATGTGCTTTTAACATACTATATCTGTATTTTAAAAAATATATTTAGTTAAAACTAGAAATACACTTGAACCCTATTTTTAAACATTTATAAATATATTTAAGACTAATTTAAAGTATAATAGTAATATATTAAAAGAATATTCAAAATGTGAAAAAAGTGTGCTAAAATACACTTTAAGTATACTTAGTACACTTTTCAGTAATGTACTAAAAGTGCTCTATTTTCGCACACTAATTTTGTACTTATTGTACTAAAAAATAGTATTAAGTATATGTTAAGATAAACTTAATACCATCTAAGTGTACTCAACTGTGCTATTTTGAGACACCATGAAATTGAACTAAAATGTGCTTTTAACATACTATATCTGTATTTAAAAATATATATTTAGTTACAACTAGAAATACACTTGAACCCTACTTTTAAACATTTATAAATATATTTATGACTAATTTAAAGTATAACAATAATATATTAAAAGAATATACAAAGTGTGAAAAAAGTGTGCTAAAATACAATTTAAGTACACTTAGTGCACTTCCCTAATGTACTTAAAGTGCTCTTTTTTCGGGCACTGATTTTGTACTTAATATACTAAAAGTTATTCTTAAGTACTCCTTAAGATAAACTTAAGATCATCTAAGTGTACTCAACTGTGCTATTTTGAGACACCATGAAGATGAACTAAAACGTGCTTTTAACATACTATCTCAGCATTTCCAAAAATGTATTTTGTTACCACTTATAATACATTTGAAACATATTTCATAAACCTTTAAATATACTAATTATACATAAAAAATAAACTTACTGATTATTTAAAATACAATAATAATATATAACAAATGTATACAAGGCGTATTTATAATGTATTGCCCACATGTTTTTTATTAATAAAAAATACACTTATTAATTATTTAAAATACATGAATAATATATAAAAAAATGTATACAAAGCGTATTTATAATGTATTGGCCACATATATTCATTAATAAAAAATACATTTGTTGATTATTTAAAATACATGAATAATATATGACAAATGTATACAAAGCGTATTTATAATGTATTGCCCAAATATTTTTATTAATAAAAAATACACTTGATGATTATTTAAAATACATGAATAATATATAATAAATGTATACATAGCGTATTTATAATGTATTTTTTATTAATAAAAATATGTGGGCAAGACATTATAATTACGCTTTGAATAAATTTATTATATATAATTGATATATTTTAATTAATTAATAAGTGTATTATAATGAATAAAAATGTATGGGCAATACATTATAAATACGTTGTCACGAAACGTGTAGGAAAGCAAAAAATAACGTCTTCAATAAAAAGTCTTCAATAAATCCTCAGGCAGAGTAACAATAGACAGGAATGGCGGGAGAAGACGCGCACACAACGAAGGAACATAGGTGTAACGCTTGTAGCCGGACAAAGAAACAAGGAAATCAAACAAACTTATAAAGGGGAGATAATTACAACAACAGGTGGAGGGGATCACACTAATGAGCAGGAAGACCAAAAAAGGGCATGGGAGAAACCAAACAGACAGTCCAATGGGGGAAACACTGGGAAAAACCAAGACAAACAGTCCAAGGGCGTGACATACACTTTGTATACATTTATCATATATTATTCATGTATTTTAAATAATTAAGAAGTGTATTTTTTATTATTAAACATATGTGGGCAATACATTATAAATATGCTTTGTATACATTTATTATATATTATTTATGTATTTTAAATAATCAACAAGTGTATTTTTTATTGATAAAAATATCTGGGCAATACATTATAAATACGCTTTGTATACATTTGTCATATATTATTCATGTATTTTAAATAATCAACAAGTGTATTTTTTATTGATAAAAATATTTGGGCAATACATTATAAATACGCTTTGTATACATTTGTCATATATTATTCATGTATTTTAAATAATCAACAAGTGTATTTTTTATTGATAAAAATATTTGGGCAATATATTATAAATACGCTTTGTATACATTTGTCATATATTATTCATGTATTTTAAATAATCAACAAGTGTATTTTTTATTGATAAAAATATTTGGGCAATACATTATAAATACGCTTTGTATACATTTGTCATATATTATTCATGTATTTTAAATAATCAACAAGTGTATTTTTTATTGATAAAAATATTTGGGCAATACATTATAAATACGCTTTGTATACATTTGTCATATATTATTCATGTATTTTAAATAATCAACAAGTGTATTTTTTATTGATAAAAATATTTGGGCAATATATTATAAATACGCTTTGTATACATTTGTCATATATTATTCATGTATTTTAAATAATCAACAAGTGTATTTTTTATTGATAAAAATATCTGGGCAATACATTATAAATACGCTTTGTATACATTTGTCATATATTATTCATGTATTTTAAATAATCAACAAGTGTATTTTTTATTGATAAAAATATTTGGGCAATATATTATAAATACGCTTTGTATACATTTGTCATATATTATTCATGTATTTTAAATAATCAACAAGTGTATTTTTTATTGATAAAAATATTTGGGCAATATATTATAAATACGCTTTGTATACATTTGTCATATATTATTCATGTATTTTAAATAATCAACAAGTGTATTTTTTATTGATAAAAATATTTGGGCAATACATTATAAATACGCTTTGTATACATTTGTCATATATTATTCATGTATTTTAAATAATCAACAAGTGTATTTTTTATTGATAAAAATATTTGGGCAATACATTATAAATACGCTTTGTATACATTTGTTATATATTATTCATGTATTTTAAATAATCAACAAGTGTATTTTTTATTGATAAAAATATCTGGGCAATACATTATAAATACGCTTTGTATACATTTGTCATATATTATTCATGTATTTTAAATAATCAACAAGTGTATTTTTTATTGATAAAAATATTTGGGCAATATATTATAAATACGCTTTGTATACATTTGTCATATATTATTCATGTATTTTAAATAATCAACAAGTGTATTTTTTATTGATAAAAATATTTGGGCAATACATTATAAATACGCTTTGTATACATTTGTTATATATTATTCATGTATTTTAAATAATCAACAAGTGTATTTTTTATTGATAAAAATATTTGGGCAATACATTATAAATACGCTTTGTATACATTTGTCATATATTATTCATGTATTTTAAATAATCAACAAGTGTATTTTTTATTGATAAAAATATCTGGGCAATACATTATAAATACGCTTTGTATACATTTGTTATATATTATTCATGTATTTTAAATAATCAGTAAGTTTATTTTTTATGTATAATTAGTATATTTAAAGGTTTATGAAATATGTTTCAATCCTATTAGAAATGGTAACAAAATACATTTTTTGGAAATGCTGAGATAGTATGTTAAAAGCACATTTTAGTTCATCTTCATGGTGTCTCAAAATAGCACAGTTGAGTACACTTAGATGATCTTAAGTTTATCTTAACATATACTTAATACTATTTTTTAGTACAATAAGTACAAAATTAGTGTGCGAAAATAGAGCACTTTAAGTACATTAGGGAAGTGCACTAAGTGTACTTAAATTGTATTTTAGCACACTTTTTTCACACTTTGTATATTCTTTTAATATATTATTGCTATACTTTAAATTAGTCATAAATATATTTATAAATGTTCAAAAGTAGGGTTCAAGTGTATTTCTAGTTGTAACTAAATATATTTTTTTAAATACAGATATAGTATGTTAAAAGCACATTTTAGTTCAATTTCATGGTGTCTCAAAATAGCACAGTTGAGTACACTTAGATGGTATTAAGTTTATCTTAACATATACTTAATACTATTTTTTAGTACAATAAGTACAAAATTAGTGTGCGAAAATAGAGCACTTTTAGTACATTACTGAAAAGTGTACTAAGTATACTTAAATAAAGTGTATTTTAGTGCACTTTTTTTTAACCTGGGAGAATTACCACACTCAAAATCAGTTTAAGTGTTAGTGCTAATAATGCATTTATATTAAGTGTACTTAAGTACAACTTTTGGGAAAATGTACTTCTACTACAATACATTACTAATAGATTTTTAATAAAATAAATTTAATGTAAACTTAAAATTACCACACTCAAAATCAATTTAAGTGTTAGTGCTAATAATGCATTCATATTAAGTGTACTTAAGTACAACTTTTGAGAAAATGTACTTCTACTACGGTACATTACTAATAGATTTTTAATAAAATCAATTTAATGTAAACTTAAAATTACCACACTCAAAATCAATTTAAGTGTTAGTGATAATAATGCATTCATATTAAGTGTACTTAAGTACAACTTTTGGGAAAATGTACTTCTACTACAGTACATTACTAATAGATTTTTAATAAAATCAATTTAATGTAAACTTAAAATTACCACACTCAAAATCAATTTAAGTGTTAGTGATAATAATGCATTCATATTAAGTGTACTTAAGTACAACTTTTGAGAAAATGTACTTCTACTACGGTACATTACTAATAGATTTTTAATAAAATCAATTTAATGTAAACTTAAAATTACCACACTCAAAATCAATTTAAGTGTTAGTGATAATAATGCATTCATATTAAGTGTACTTAAGTACAACTTTTGAGAAAATGTACTTCTACTACAATACATTACTAATAGATTTTTTATATATTAACTTATTTTAAACTCAAGATTAGTATGTAAACAGTGTACTAAAAATCAACTAATGTTTAAAGCATTTAAAGCACACTTTTGAAAAACACACTAATAAAACTCTTTTGGATGTTTTTTCTGTAGTGTACTTTATTGTAGTACACTAAAAAAATATTTAAGTATTACTGGTATTTAGTATACTTTTGTCAAGTGTACTAAAGTCCTACTGAAGTATAAACATACTTTTAATTAGTAAATTTATAGTGTATAACCATCAAACTTTTATTTAACACAAAAAAAAACAATGTACTAAAAATGTATTTGCGGGTATTTAAGTGTATTTTAATTGCATTTAAGTATATTTTTTTTTCACCTGGGTTAGGTAGTCACCTCATCTGAATAGTTTTTCAGCAGAGAGACATTAAAAGAGGACTGTTTATTTCTGTGAGTATTCCACACTATGCTTTTAACACATCTTTTAGTCAACATCAGAGATAATGCTATAATTTGGAAGATGAAACATAAGGGTTAAGATTTAAGTATTTTGAGACCCGTGTCTGCTGCTGATTAGCTTTCACACACATCTGTTGTTGTGGGCTGAGCTGAGTCAAAGTCCAGGGCTGTTTTTTAGTCCCAGTCCGTCACTGCATAGGATTACAAGGAACATACCCAAATTCAATACCTTTATCCGAGGATCTTTATCTCCATATCCAGCAGCGTGTTCAGCAGCAACAGCAATAAACCCGCGCTGAAGTGCATTTTACAAATTCAAATGTAGCGCACCGACAGGTTTACGGCAGGGAAATGCTCATTGGTTCTTGCCAGTATTTGTCACAGATTACCACATGCCATGTTTCTGGTGAGACGTGTTTGAGTAGGCTAGTTTGAGATGAGCAAAATCGAAGCAGAACCGATCACCGCGAGATGCATGCCGGTTAGAAATGCCCTTAGGCATTTATGCACATGCGTACCATTCAAAAACTTCGCTTATAGAGGACGCACAAAAATACATAGATTAAAATGCATTTATATTTAGACTGAATGGAAAATGTAGATTGTACTGCATGTTAGCTTGCTTATTGTGCCCAAGAGCATAATTTATTGAGCCCATGTCTTACTAACAAGAAACTATGCTTCTAACCACAGGTCGACAGCTGTAGTTCCAACCACGTAAGTTTGCAACGCTGTTTGCAAATGTTCGTTTGAACTACGGTGTGGGGAAACACCGAATCGTTGAACTATGTTGGTAACGACGGAATTGCGACCATTGGCTAACGATGCTTTTGGGAAACGCAGCCCAGGATAATAATCTGGATAATATTTGCAGCGATTAACAATTAAACTCTGCTCTGCACCTCAAACAAACCTACTGTATTCCTCCAGAGAGGCTACAAAGGCATCGTCATTTGAATTACTTTTTGGTACTGCTCCAATGAAATGATTGTGATTGCACTTTTCTTTCTGTCGTGTTTTTTTTTTTTTTTTTATACAGAGGGAGTTATGGTTAACGTTAGATTTAGAGGTATGAGTGGGATTAGCGACTATACAAAATATGTTTATGCTATATTGTTACTAAAATGGTAATTTCCCTGCATATTTTAGTCAGTTACGTTTTATATCCTTTTATACTCGCTATAAAATGAGTAGGTTTAGGTTTGGGGTAGGTTAAGGGGGCTAAAAATCTAAATCACTTATTAATAAAATGATAAAAAGGCATTGATACGAAAATCTTACTGAAATAAAATATATGTAAATATTTTACGTTTTTTAGCTAAAATACGTAGCTATTTGTACGTTTTAAATGTTGAAATACGTCTAAATTGTACGTTTTAGCATTAATAAGAAGCATACGTTTTTAAAGGAGTTTGTGAAGGTCAGTAAACACTCCAAGCACAGATGAAAACACAAACACACATTGCTGAGTTTTCGACACATTCATTAATTATTTTTTTATTTATGTTTTGTTGTGTTTAAATAATGGATTAATCCATATAGCTACATGCATTTAAGTCAAGGCAGCTGGTACAGTGATATTTTATCATCTCCATGTAGTCATTTGGTATGGCGTCTTGACTTGTTATTTGACTAGTTATTTGTATAAAAGAAATCTCTAAATATTTTATCTAAACATTTTTCCTCAAAGTTTTGCTGTTTCACAGCATTCATGCACTGTGAATAAAAAAAAAACTATTATTATTATTTTTAATTATTATTTTTTTGAAAATGTATGCTGTTTGGTGTGCTTAATAGTTGTATGGAATTACATCATTTGTTTATCAGTAGTGATTTTGGAGTCTTATTTTTATTTATTTTTTATTACTATTTTTTGGATAAACATTTAAATTTACCTTTATATTTTATATAAAAAAGTCTTTATTATTATTATTATTATTATTATTATTATTATTATTATTATTATTATTATTATTATGTGATGAACCTACATTATCAGCTTTATCTCTTATGTAGGTTGTGCACATGTACCACAGCGGTGGTACACGATGTACCATAACTTATATTTCTTTAACTCAAAACACTCTCAAAACCACAGTATTACGATTTGTAGAACTGATGGCGAATTCGATGTTTTGTTTGGTGGCGAATTTGTCCTTGTTGTTTTATTAACCGCAAACTGTTTTAGCTGCAAAATAATAGCCTACTCTGGTTATTTCTGGCCAGTTATTGGCCACAGTAATCCACAGTAATATTTTTAAAAGGAATTATTGGACCCAATAATGCAATTTGCAAATGTTTGCCATTGCGGAATAATAAAACAAATACGACATGTGTTACTACGTCCGCTATTACGGTGACTTCTCTTTAGGATCCTAGTCCTAAAGAGTTTAAATTGCTATGCTATCTTGACCATTGTGTGGTCTAGACAGAGATCCCTCTTAACTTGAACTTGGACTTCTTCAGACGCTACTATGATCTGAGCAAGGGGAGAAGAAAACACCCCTAAACACTGTGACAGTAAAAAATGGTTAGGTCGTGATCATAATTGTAGTTAAACAAATCCAGTTTGGCTGTCAAATATTTAGTCTATATTTGCTGAATAATTACATAAAACGTTTTACAATAAAGCATTTTGCATTTTGTAGAATTTTCGATGTCCAGATTACCACCACACTAGAGCAAGATTCCTTGTTTGTCTGTCATTTGCATCAAAATTCAAATGAAATATTTTGTACATTTTCTTGGCAGGTTTAAGAACTTCTCAGGGGTGTGTTTTCCAAAAAAATCATTAGTTAACTATGGTCGCATGTTCCACTGAACTCTGTTGGTAACGACGGAACTTAATTTATGTATTTGTGTATCTGTATGTATTTGTCTGTTTGTATTTTATTTTTGTTTATTTTCGCTTATTTTAGCACATTTATAAGTTTCCGATTTTTGCTTCCGATTCTTGTTTACTATACCAAGAATCAATCACATAAAGATGTCATGTATTTTTATGTAGCTCTTTTGAACTTTTGCATGCTATTCTGTTTATTAATTTATTGATAATGTTTTATTTCAACGATCGCACGTCTAACTTAGTATTGCAATTTAAGAGAGAATTCACAAAGATGAACCTCGCAAATTTGCAACACATTTACATTACTTTTTATTTTTTATTTAATTTTATTTACATATAAATATAAACGTTTTGTCAGCGAATTTGTAGGCCACAACGACCAGTTCATGCCCACAGATGGTTACTGTGGCTTTTTGTTGTTGTTGTTTAAGTTTTTCTTTTCTTACGCATCACATACGATTTCGTAATTGCGAATGTTTATAATGTTAATATATCAATGAACAATACCATAATTTTATATTTTGTTACATATACATTTTAGAATTCATTATACATTTTAGGGTAACAGCATTAACATACATGAATTATCAATTAATAATAGTAGCCTATATTTATAAATTAACATTAACCCACACTCTTAAAAATAAAGGTTCCAAAAGGGTGTTTTTATAGTGATGCCATAGAAGATTCGTTTTTGGTTCCCCAAAGAAACTTTCAGTAAATGGTTCTTAAAAGAACCATTTTGAAGAACATTTTAAAAATGTAAAGAACCTTTTTCGACTACACAGGGAACCATCTATTCATGGAACCATCGATGCCAATAAATAACCTTTATTTTTAAGTGTGTAGGTTAATAAAAGTTGTTCATGATTAACTTTTTGTTAAGAAGTTTTACATTTATTCCTGTTTGGACACTTTACATAAATATTAAGCAGAATGTAACTACTATGTGCTATGTAAATACTGTTTACTACATAAATAAATGTAGGAATTCAGAGACATGTTGGGGTAGTCTATACTCTAAAGTCTAAATACATTTTGGTCTATGGGATAGTTTTAATATAAGATCTCTCTGGTAGATTTAAATACGATAGTGTAAAATGTATACAACAGGAGGAAACAATTCACGACAACTCTACTTGTAATTTGCAAGTGAACTCGAGAGTGTGAAGTTCGTTCTTGACTGTCTAGACGTATTACGATCCTCTTTGTCTGTTTCCACCTTGACCTTGAATTCCTTGGCAGCTGCATTTGGACGACATAGGCTACCAGAGTCAATTTTACTCGTAATCAAACTGGTTAGTCTTAATCAAGTTTAGTTGTGCAGTTGGGTTTACTTGATTCTGCCATATTAACTAATATTTTGAAATCGACTGAAACCTGTCAATTTTGATATTACCACACAAAGCGAAAACAATGTAAGTTACCGGACTTAACATTTTTAAAGTGCGTTTGCTTAATAGATTTCTACAGTTTTTCTAGCTTATAAAAAGGGTTCGATTAGAGTTAGGGATTTCTAAACTCGTGCTTTTTTAAAGCATGCATTTATTTACAAAAAAAAAAAAAAAATCTCATACATCTCCATCTATTCATTGTTGTTTTATTAAAAATAATTCCCAATTAAACAATAGGCTATACACATTTTAACTGTTTAACTGCCCAAGATAATCATGTTAGCGCGTTTCCCCTGTGTTTTTAAAAGTGCATTGTTTAAAACTGATATGTATGTACGGCAATATCTAAAAACTCGTTGGGCTGAGGAATCTTGAGCTACAGCCCTTTTATATCTAACTTTTCAACTAAACATTTCAAATTTTTCAAATAAGCAACCACTTATATATGGAAAATATGGATATATGGAAAATACTACCACTAATTAAAAACGGAGAAAAGAAAGAAAGACAGACAGACAGAAAGAAAGAAAGAAAGAAAGAAAGAAAGAAAGAAAGAAAGAAAGAAAAAAGTTAATAGCACATATGTTTAATTCATTTATATTAATCAAATGCTCTCTAACGCTTCACTATTACTTCACTCGAGACTGAAAGAGAGACATTCCCCCTGTAAGAAATTCCCTTAGCATACTCTCGCTTTGTCTTGAAAGCTTGTGTTCAGTTGCTTGTTGCTTGTGTCAGTAACACATTTGATTTTTAGCGGATGCGCATGCGTACACGGAAAAAAAAATGCTTAGAAGTGAGGTGTCAGTCTAGGAGCAGTCCGAGTAAAAAGCATCGACAACCCACGACTATTTCGTTGATCCTGCACGGAAGCTGGGCGGACAAAATAATTTACGTGTATATATATATTTTAAAAAATCATATTAAAAAGCTCGAATGAAAGTAATTCATATAAAAACAAAACCATGGAGGTACTGAGCGGGAATTGCTCTGCATCTCACTGCAGGGATTTCATCTCGCATCCTGCACTGGGACGCCACTCTGGGAATCTCGCGAATCAGGGTACAGTATACCCGGATATCACTGCACAAGATGCCAGCCGGCAGTGCCCTGCGCCCCAGGACTCATCGTGCACATCACTAAGCTATGGATACCCATTCGGAAGTCCATATTATGGATGTCATCTTTCGTACACTCACAACGTAAACTTGCAACAGAAGCCATGTACCTATCATCCTGACGAAAAATACATGGAGTCAAACAGTGCGCTGCCAGCTGAAGAGCTTTCCAGTCGGTCCAAAGAATTTTCTATTTACCCAAGCTTTGCCAGCTCTTATCAGACAGTCCCCGGCTATTTGGACGTCTCGGTTGTACCAGGAATCAGTGCGCACCCAGAGTCTCGGCATGAAACCTTAATTCCTATGGACAGGTATCAGCACTGGGCAATGTCGAACGGCTGGGATGAACAACTATATTGTTCTAAGGAACAAACACATTTTAACCACCTATGGAAGTCACAGTTTTCGGGTAAAATGACATGTATCAGCAAATATTATAAAGCATGGAATTATTCGTATTAATGATTGAATTTCTGTTATACTAATTTATACTCGCAGTATTTGGGTCTAAGTAAAGTAACCATCTTCAAAATTGTTGGGGACTCCTCGGAGATCATTTACTTTATCGTCTCCCAGTCTTACATGTTCACGTTGTGGCCTGAATGACTTTGGCCTGACTTTGTTACACTAGTGATTTTCTAGAGACGTTGATAGGCAGGTGTTAGTTTAAATTAAGTTTAAAACTTAGGAGTTTAAATTTCGACAAAAATGTTTTGGTCAAATTAACATGTACGTATTTATTTAAATTATAGGACCAGTAATACTTAAAAAACTGATTCTAAATAGAATCCGCACTGATTGAATTTGGAAAATTTTGTACAAGTTACCGTTTTATATATATCTTGGCTCTTTAAAATTATTTAACTGTGTGTGAGTGTTTATGACCCATACACACACAGTGTTTCCCTTATAAAATAATATTTGCCCTAATGTATGTAAAATAATAATAATACATACATAATTGATTAATTAAAAAATAATAAATGTATGTAAACGTTTTTTTTTTTTTTTTGTTTTTTTTTTTGCTTGCTTTGCATGGAACTTAATGTGGAGAATAAAAATGTTAAAAAGTTAATTTATGTTGTTTAAGCAGCATAGGAAAAAGTTACTTGTAGGCGTGCTTGGTACTTGATACTGTTTAATAGTGTTTCATGTTCCATAATAAACCAGTTCAGTTGTGGTGCCATTGTGGAGAATAGTGGAGCTTTTGCTTGTTCTGAGGAAAGGTACATACAACATTTAAATATTGTTTTAGTTAAGATGCATTAAACATGAACGTACATCTTGTTAAAATGTGCTACAAATTTTGCCTATTAGTAGTGTTGGGTCGAGTCCACGTAAGTCGAGTCCGAGTCGAGTCCGAGTCTTTAACCAGTCGAGTCCGAGTCAAGTCCGAGTCCAAAATGGGGCGAGTCGGACTCAAGTCCGAGTCCAAATGGGTCGAGTCCGAGTCGAGTCCGACCGAGTCCAACTAAAAACTACTGTTTGTCAGTATCTTAACCTTGTTTTAATTTGTACAACTACAATAAGGCAATGACAATTTAAATGTAACAAAAGGAAACCTCTGTTGCATATTGCCATTTTGATTTTTTTATTTCACACCATCTCATTAGTGTCCTGCTCAGCAAACTTAAAGTCATGTAACAGAAGTTATGACTGACTTGATATTATGACATATTTCAGAGTGAAACAGCTTTTAGAATGTGGGAAGGACAATGTGGGAATTATAAGGGAAGGACAGGACTGTACCTACGAGTAAAAGAATGAATCTGTGATAAAGGGAGGGGTAGGTGAAGAGATGGACAGCTAGTGACATATTTTTCTTAGATGAAAATGAGGCTGTGAGGGTTAATGACATGGAAGTCATGGAATAAAAGAATAAAATTCTGACTTTATTTTCTCAATTTCGAGATTATATCTCACAATTCTGATAAGAAAATACATTCTCCCTTTTCCTCTCAGCTAAAGTCATGAGTTTATTTTTTCCCTCAGAACTGACAAACTTGCTATTGCTGCGTTAAATTGAGTTCTAAAGTCTTAAATACAACATATAAACGACATAAAAAAATTCTGAATTCTGAGATAAAATAGGTAAATGTAAAATGTTATAGGTTTAAATAGTATTTTTTTACTGACATAACTGTAACGTCTACTCCAAATTGGTCTATTGACAACGGGCCATTGAATTATTAGAAAATAATGCACACCCAAGTAAGTAAGTAAAACATTCTCAAGCTTACTGAAGGAAAATAAACAGTCTAATAATTAATTACAAGCAAAAGCATAAATAAATATAATAATCAAAATACAAATGAAATAGTTTTATACGTTTTTCAGATTGATCTATATAGTAAAGTATACAACAGAAATAGTGTACTACAAACATTTAATGAAGTAATAAATGTAAAAATAAAACTCTCTACAATCTTCACCGTATATAATAAATATAGATGATTCTTATTAAAATTGCTAAACTGCTTCAATCAAGAGCAGTGAGTGATTTTCTCTTTTTATTTTGTTGTTTGATTATGACGCAGTCTGTGGCAGGTTTACACTGCTGTCGCTTTAAGACCGGACGCACAGATCATATATTTTGACACATCTGTATTTCTAACTCAACACAAAACCGATAGCATTTACATGAATGCTCTCCAAGACGATGCATTTTGACATTACCTTTCGTGTAAGTGTGTAGCAATAGAGAAAGAGTTTAATTCAGCATTGTGCGCTGACTGAGAGGCAGGCTTTCAAGTACCGGCAAGACTTTAAAACACATGCCAATAATACTGAATGTCACTTTCGTAATAATGCATCGAGTCAGTAAAATTTCCATCAACTGTCCCTGGACTCGGCTGGACTCGGCAATAATTCCCGAGTCCGAAAAGCTCGAGTCCGAGTCAAGTCCGAGTCAAAATGCATCCGAGTCCGTGACAAGTCCGAGTCCGCTAGAAATTGTACTCGAGACCGGACTCGAGTCCGAGTACAAGTCCGAGTACCCCAACTCTACCTATTAGTACAGAAATATGTAAATTATTGAATATATTTTAATAAATCAGTCCTGCCATTTAATATCCGTAAACAATACAGTTTGAGCCTGCTTAATTGGGTTACTTAAAAATAACTTAATTCTATGATGTTAAATTAATAAATAAATAAATGAACGTATTTAATTCATGTGGAACCAACGTGCATCGTTAAATCATGTAATCCAATTTTTCAGTAGTGTGCGTTTAGTCGTCTAAATACAATGGGGAAACGGTATAAAATAATCAACAAAAGTAAACACTTTGAAAAGCATCACATAAACCCATTTCGTTTATAAAAGTCCTCGTGGGAAGCAAAGAAGAACAAACGACGTGTATTTCTTTTTATGGAAATAATCTCTTGGCATTCACCAATACTCTCAGCTATATATTTCAGATAAGTGTGGATTCAGAATTCTTCACTTAAAGTCCTTGTTTGTATCAGCTCAATAAGTCTAAATGTTTGCGATCCAAATGTGAAAACATTCATTTAGAACAAACATTTTCCTTATATCAGCGACGAAAAAAACTATATATCGCAGTCTAATTCACGGCGATTGTACTTGCAATGTAGTCTTTATTAAATTATATGATTCCTAAGTTCTTCCCGTCTTGAACAATTTTTTTCAGATATGGTGCCACACCAGACCGAGATTTATGGGTACCGTCGCAGTCGTAAGAAGAGAGTACCTTACACTAAAGTTCAATCAAAGGAGCTGGAAAAAGAGTATGCCGCCAGCAAGTTCATCACCAAAGACAAAAGAAGGCGTATCTCCGCCACAACCAATCTCTCGGAACGCCAGGTGACCATCTGGTTCCAGAACCGCCGTGTTAAGGAAAAGAAGTTAGAATGTAAATCAAAGTTAAGCGTCCAAATGCATGCTAAGTGACAATGTACGCATTAAAAAAAAAAATCTACATTCAGTAGCTTCCGAATCTGACATTTGAATTCATCAACACACTCTTGTCTAATAAAAATTGGCTTACATTCCTCTACGAAAATTTATCATGGCTTTATTGTAGTAAAAGTGTAGTAATCATGTTTTTTTTTTAATTATTATTATTATTATTGATTTTGTTGATTAGTATTGATTACTATTTGTATAACCACTACAAATACCATGGTTAAACTATGGTAAGTGTAGCAAAGCCATAGTTATTTGTGGCTAACTATAGTATGGTTTTTTGGTTTTATTTAAAACCATGGTTAATTTGATAAGGATTCACATGGTGTGCTTGTTCTTGCCTTGTTTGGTTTAGGTTTTGTTCTACCACAGAAGGGCGTGACTTTAACAAACAATTTATAAATGCAATGATGTTGTGTCTATCAAAAGGTAATGTCACCCATGAATTGCTTTCAATGTGTACTTCTCTTTGTAGCTTTTATGTTCCATTTATAGCAAGTCAGTGTTTTCCTTTTTTATAGAAACGTATTGAATTGGAGATGTTTTAATAAATGTTTTGTTGATGCTGATGTAGGTAACTGAACACAGGAAAAATATTATCTTTCTCCTTTTTGTTCCCTAAATTGCAACCTGTTTGTGTCATGTAATATTATGGTAGATTAAGAGGTAACTGTATTTGAAGTGTTTCTTGGAAATATGTTTTTGGTGTCAGAAATGTTTTTGAACCTAAGTAAGTTATGAAATGGCAGGACACGGATGCATATGACTGTCTCTAAGGAGAGCACAATGTATCCATATTTATTATGCACTAATTGCTGAAATAAGAACAATAAGTTCCATTAAATGTAAAATATTTAATTTTATTGCCATTACTTTTTTAAATTATTCAAATACTGTCTTTACGTTTACTTATGCCATAAATGTATAGTTTTAGAATAACCATACTCTCTCAGCATTGCAATTGCTGTCTTTAATATGCGTGTACTGTGTGTGTGTGTGTGTGTGTGTGTGTGTGTGTGTGTGTGTGTGTGTGTGTGTGTGTGTGTGTGTCACCAGTGCATTTATGCATATGCACTGTTCAAAACACCTCTGACTGTTGACATGCAAAATTTATATACTGTTAAATATACACAATATTAAGCAGCAAACACCATTTTTAATATTGTAATAATAAGAATGCTTCTGGAGCAGCAAATCAGCATATCCACCTTATTTTTCCATAAGAGCGGCGTGGCCATTTGTAAATTTAATGGGTCTAGCTTCAGGTGTAATTTGCTTCCAGCTATTTTAAGCTGTACAAAACAACTAGTTTTGCTGCTTAATACTACAACCTGGTGTATTTTTATATATCATATTATTTTAATGTATTATCTTAACTTTGAACACACTGGTTTGTAGTGCAAACTGTTTACCGTTTGCTGCACTTTGTTATTCTTCTCTTTATTCCCTACACCGGCTAATGAACAGAAGACTCTCATGTTGCGTTGAAAAATAAGGTGGGTCAACCCTACAAGGAACCATCCCTGCAGGAACTCCAAAACTGTACCAACTGGGCAGTTAACTAGAACCCGCTGAAAATTTCACAACCCACTTTAGCTGCTAATTAAAACATGGAGGTCAACCATTTTTGTTTGTCTTGTTGGTCATGGTAAACCACCCCTAGCCCCTGAAACAAGTGGTTCTTACTTCTAGACCAGCAATGTTTTGGTGCTACTTACAATCCACTTTTTCTGGTTCAGAGCTTGTGATTTGGGTGTCAAAAAACAAAAAGCAAATTGAAACTAGACTCTGAGGGGGTATCAGAGGCCAAACCCATAATTCCAGGCAGTAATGCACGATTCTGTCTCCTGTCCAAGTCAGAGGGTCCCTCCTGATTGAATGTGAACGTTTTGATAGGATGATTCAGTCTGCACATTTAGAATCGGCTGCAACCCTTCATGCTTCCTTGGAATGATGAAGTACCGGATGTAGAACCAGGACACCTTCTTGGAAGGAGGAACACATTCTGTGGCCTCCCTGTTCATGAGAGTAACTGCTTCCTGTTCCACAACCAGAGCCTGCCCGGGACACACCACCTGCAGGACTTATTGAGATACATTTGGAAGGCGTTTCTGTGCTGCCAAGAGGTCTACTAAGGGAACCAGTCTCTGAGACTCTGCACCCTGAAGCGGATGACTGGCAGGGAACGACCAACTTGATGGGTCTAAGCACCCTCACTTAAGGGGACAAGCATTCACAAGCCGTACCGTTGACGGGCAGCAGCTGGGAACTTCACTTGATGGAGCCTCCTGAGCCCTGAAGCACCGGTGGTGGCAGGGGTATTAGTGGAACTGCTGTCTATTGTAGCTAGAGAGTCTAATCCGTAAGCATTCTCATGCCATACCATTGTTGGGCTAGACTGGTCTCTTGAGCAATCAGCTCTTTGCCCTGAAGTGGATGACCGGCAGGGACTAACTGAACTGGCTGCTACATAACCTCCTCAGAGGAATACGAGCCTTTCAGTGCCGCCACATTTCCAGGCAGACACTGAGAACTAACCCAGGCTCACTGGAAACACGTGCCTTTATACAGTATACATGTCTGCAACACCGTAATTACACTACCCTCAAAAAGTTTGGAAACACCATAGAAAAGTGGGGTTTTGGACAATATTGGCATGAATCCGTTTTAATTTGTGATATTTTTGCACTGATAAGGGACAACTCAAAACATTTGATTACATAAACAGTTTATACATAGAAAAAATATATAATTTTCGATTTATCAAAATATCCACTATTAGCAGCTATTACAGCTCTGCATAATCTGGGCATCCGAGCTGTCAGTTTATTCAAACACTGACTTGATATATTACTTCAAGCCTCCTGAAGGATTGCCCAAAGATGATTCACACTATGCTGATATCGTCCAAAACCACACTTTGCCAGGGGTGTTTCCTAATTTTGGAGGGCAGTGTTTGTACCTTACTGCACGTTTCCGGCAGTTTTGAAATGAAATGTATAGAGAGTGGCGCTAAAACACACATTCAATATGTGACCGTGGCACGATTTTATTATGTTGGTACAGGCACATAACCACAGCGCAGGCTTCCAAACCATGAGAGAGAGCGTTAAGGGCTGGGCTGAAAGTTCAGTGTTGACTTGATTCAGGAAGATCAGCTGTGACTTGACTCATGAAGATCAGCTGTGACTCGGCTTGACTCAGGAAGAGTCTCTGACCACTCTTGCTGTTGCATTCTGGAGCAGCTGCAGAGGTTTGATAGTACATGCTAGAAGGCCCGCCATAGTCCAGTCTGGAGAGAACAAGAGCTTGAACAAAGAGTTGTGTGGCCTGCTCTGATAAGAAGGGTCTGATTTTCCTCATGTTGTATAAGGCAAATTTGCAATAGCAGGCCATTGTAGCAATATGGTCTGTGAAGGTTAACTGATCATAAATCACAACTCCAAGGTTCCTGGCTTTCCTGGAAGGAGTTCTGGTTGACAAGTTCTGGCAAGATTGAGTTACAGATAATAGAGCATGCCTCTCACCCTGTTTTGCTTGCTTCTTTCATGAAGGCAGCCCTGACCCTCAACTTGTCCGTTTCTTACCTCCCAGAAACCAGAAACAGGGGAGTCAGCAGGGTTGAACAATCGGGCACAGTAATTGACCTGGCACTACTAAGGTTACTGGTCAGGCGATCGGCAAGACCATGGCCAGCTTGTTGGTGCTGAGCACCACATTTAGCTGAACTTGACAAAGTTGCTTTCTTCAACTCCCGTCTCCCAGCAGGGTTAATCGGCCATGATGGATTGACAGTGTGCTTCACTGATGCACATGTTCTGCTTGCAAAAGGTGCCATGGACACGGTTCTGCCCGTAAACTTTCTTATTCCTAAGAAAGATGGTGGGCTCAGGCCCATTCTCGATATTAGATTCCAGGGCCCGTTTTATCAAGCATCTAAGAATTACTCTCAAAAACACTGCTAAGAATGAACTTAAGTGTAAAAAAAATTAACTTAAAAGTTAGTTATCAAGCATCTCAGTCGTAATTTATGTGATGTGTAGGACTAAATCTTAAGTGTCAGTTTTAGAGATGATTCACAACACTTTTTAGTGTTGTGCCAATCGACGATAGTATTGTGTATCAATGATAGTCGGAGATATTGCCAGTTTCTGATGCCTTTGAAGACAGCAAGACGTTTATCATTTATATTATTATTATCCTTCAAAAAATGTGCCTATCTTTACTGATGCAGCGCAGAGAGTTGCTTCAGAAACTTTCCGCGTGAGTGTCTGCAATTAGCTCCAGTGTTGGAGCCATAACGCACCGCTGATGTGTGCAGTGTAAATAAGGGCTAAGAGATTTATTCATCATACAGTGCAGATAACTTTACTGATTATAGGGGGAGTGTTTTTATATAGAGCATAATACTCGCGCTTGACTGATGTTATGATGTTCTATGTAAATGTCCTTTGCTTGTTTTGAATTACTGAGGAAATGTAACTGTTTGATTGAGTAACCGTTTGATCAAACATTTCAAAAACATTCCTCTTCTCTGAAAGATTTGTGCATGTCTCTGTCTCCTAAGCACCATCACAAGCCCCTACTGGCAACGCCTAACTACTTGAGAGACCTCTCAAGCTGTCTTAAAAAACTGGGACAGTAAGAGTGATTCTTAGCTTTAAGAAATCTGATAACTTGCTTTTATACTAACTTTTGAATGTAGGAGTAAATTTCATGAATTCTCAGCACTTAAGACTAAAATGGCACTTTGAGAAGCTTGATAAATACGGCTCCTGATCTTAGAACTTTCAAATCCAGATAGCCCCTCATCACAGACCGTTTTTGCAATTCATGTTCAAATATAAATATACAGCCCTGCCTTTCTAACTCTCTCTGTCTCTGGTGCCTCTAAGGCAAATGAGATTTCGCATTTTGAATTACCTTGACGATTGGCTTGTGTTAGCCAGATCGGAGCAAGATCCAAAAGCTCTCTCTCTCCCAGCCAGTCGGTCATCTTCCTGGGGACGGTATAAATTCAACCCAGATGCAAGTCTGGCTCATGCTGGAACTCTCACTAACAACTCAGCGGCCAGCGGCATCATTCACATTGGGAGCTTATCGTCCCCTCAAAGTTTTTTTTTTTTAAGTCTATAACATACTTTGGTTAAAATTTCTCAATGGTAGTGTAAAACAACAGCCTTTTTGCCTTGCCCCTTGGATCACAAATTATTTGCATGAACATAGACCGCCATCATACTGGCTTTAGCGTCAGTCAAGTGAGTGGGCAATCTGCAAGCATTTCAGTCAGTGCTTCCTGCCTTGAGTTTGGGACTAACAGCTGTAAAGTTGTCATCAAACCAAGACATGGCTATGTGCCCAAGGTGCTTTCCACTCCATTCAGAGCACAGGTTATCACCCTTCTAGCTCAGAAGACAGGCAGAGTTCCAGAAGACAGGCAGAGTTCTAATTTAGTCTGCCCTGGCCGGGCTCTTAGAGTGTATGTATTGCAATCTAGCCATCTTCGGCAATAAGAGCAACTCTTTGTGTGCTTTGGAAAGTGCAGTTATAAAGCAGAGACTATCCCACTGGTAGATGCTATAGCCCTCCAGGTATTAGATGTCATACAGCAATTGACATGCGCAGCGCAAACAGTCAACACGTAGTTACTTTAGGCATTTTAGAAATTCTGGCTAGAACGTGTCCCTGAAGTGACACATCTGGTCACCTTACTAGCCCCAACAAAATCAGACTATACACCAAATATGTATTTACACTAAAAGCAAATCTGGTTGGGATTGAGTAGCAGCAGTGAAGAAGGAGTGAAGTCAATCAGTATACGGGGCTGATTTCCTCAATGAAACAGCCCCTCCTAACTTTACCTTCATGAGTGTGTGTGCAGAGCTGTTAAGAGAGGTGGCGGTGTAGCTGCTCTATTTAAAGATGTCTATCAATGCAAGCAAGTGTCATTTGGTCAGTACTTGTCTTTTGAATATCTAGGGATTGTGCTGAAAGGTGCTCCACATATTCTATTTATCATTATTTACAGGCCCCCAAAATACTCTCCATCCTTTGTTGAAGAGTTCACAGAACTGCTATCAATGATTTGTTCAGAGTTTGACTGTTTTGCTATTGCAGGGGATTTTAATGTTCACATAGAAAATGCAGAAAGCAAAACTACAAAAGAAATTATAACAGTTTTGAACACTTTTGACCTGATTCAGCATGTGCATGGGCCTACACACAATCGTGGACACACTCTTGATTTACTCATCAGTAAGGGTCTAAAGATTTCATCCACTGTTATTAAGGATGTAGCACTATCTGATCACTTCTGTATTTTCTTTGATATATTGATCTCTGCTACCACTGAATCTAGATCTGTCTCTGTCAGAAAGAGATGCATTAACGATAACACTAGTGTGCTATTTGTGAATGCTATATCTTCAATGCCAAGCATTTCTGCAGACTCTGTTGATCTTCTCCTGGAGTCCTTTAACTCAAAAGTTAAGAATGTCATTGATGACATTGCACCAGTAAAGGTCAAAAAGATGGCTGATAGACAGAAATCACCGTGGAGAAAATCAACAGCAGTACAGATAATAAAAAGACAATGCAGAAAAGCTGAGCGGATGTGGCGGAAGACGAAACTTGAAATTCACTATAGCATCTATAAAGACAGCCTTCATGCTTTCAATGTTGAACTAGGTAAAGCTAGACAAACATTTTTCTCAAACCTTATAAACAGCAACTTAAACAACACTCGCACTCTTTTTGCTACCGTTGAGAGACTAACAAACCCCCCTAGTCAGATCCCTAGTGAAATGCTCTCCGATAGCAAATGCAATGAGTTTGCTGCCTTCTTTTCTGAGAAGATCAATAATATCAGAAAGACAATTAGCACACCCTCAAGTTATGCAGAGGTCAGACAGATTCGACCGCAATTTCAAAAAGAAGTCACTATGTCTGCTTTTGAAGCAATCGATAGCAACATTTTGGAAGAAATAGTACAGCACCTTAAATCGTCAACCTGCTACCTTGACACACTTCCCACATCTTTTTTCAAAAGTGTGCTTAACTGTTTAGAAGCAGATCTCTTAGAAGTGGTGAACACCTCACTTCTTTCTGGGACTTTTCCAAACTCCCTAAAAACTGCAGCTGTTAAGCCCCTTCTGAAAAAGAGAAATCTTGATAACACCATATTGAGCAACTATAGACCAATATCAAATCTTCCTTTTATAGGCAAGATTATTGAAAAGGTTGTTTTTAATCAGCTGAACCACTACATAAACTCAAATGGATACCTGGACCATTTCCAATCTGGTTTCGGACCACATCATAGCACAGAGACAGCGCTCATAAAGATAATAAATGATATTCGCCTAAATTCTGATTCTGGCAAAATATCAGTGCTGGTATTACTAGTCAAGTCAAGTCAAGTCAAGATTATTTATACAGCACTTTTTACAATACAAGTTGTGTCAAAGCAACCTTACAGTATTAAAATAATAAAATAAAATGTCAATAATAATGCAAGCGTTCCATATTGCAACAAAGTCAAATTGAGGAGGACTCATCTGGTTCCCATGGCCTTGTGCCGGTGGCCGTTTAGGGTAGGAGTTCTTTCTTGATGATCTGTCTCTGGGGCTCATCTAGTTGACACGGTATCCGCTGACATTCGGCTGTAGGTGTTGATCCACCATCTGGTCTTGGTTTGGACTGGATCCGGGGGACTGCAGTGACCATCTGATCTGGATACG
Organism: Garra rufa; assembly: GCF_049309525.1. Classification (NCBI taxonomy): domain Eukaryota; kingdom Metazoa; phylum Chordata; class Actinopteri; order Cypriniformes; family Cyprinidae; genus Garra; species Garra rufa. The sequence goes on from NC_133380.1 coordinate 28,223,201, forward strand.
GATTGGATCTGGTGGCTATGGTGACCTGGGAATAAGAAACAAACAGACTAATATTAATGTAGATGCAAGAGTTCCAAGTTGCCACAAAATCAGATTGGAGAGGACTCATCTGGTTTTCGCTGTCTTGCGTCGATGGCCGTCTAGGTGATGAGGTCTTCACTGATGATCTGTCTTTGATGTGGTCTCTGCTGACATTCAGGGCTGTAGAGGATATCTCTGGGTGCTGATGGGTACGGACTAGATCCGTACCCATTACTAGATCTCAGTGCTGCGTTCGACACTGTCGATCACAACATTCTTCTAGATAGACTAGAAAACTGTGTCGGGCTTTCTGGGATGGTTCTAAATTGGTTCAGGTCATACTTAGAAGGGAGAGGTTATTATGTGAGTATAGGAGAGCATAAGTCTAAGTGGACGTCCATGACATGCGGAGTCCCACAAAGCTCAATTCTGGCGCCGCTGTTGTTCAGCCTGTATATGCTCCCACTAAGTCAAATAATGAGAAAGAACCAAATTGCATATCACAGCTATGCAGATGATACCCAGATTTACCTAGCCTTATCGCCAAATGACTACAGCCCCACTGACTCCCTCTGCCAGTGCATTGATGAAATTAACAGTTGGATGTGCCAAAGCTTTCTTCAATTAAACAAGGAGAAAACAGAAGTCATTGCATTTGGAAACAAAGATGAAGTTTGTGATGTATGGGAATTGTATTATTATTCCTTACCTGAGGGTGGTGCTCTCCTTCTAAAGATGTGGTGGGTGTACCCTGTAAAAGAGAGAATAAGAAAGTTCAGTAAAAAGATACGAGTCGCATGAAACCTGTGCCTCCGAGTTTCTTTGTAAAAATTGAATCCAATAAACATCACATAGTGTCAGAAGAAAACTATGGATCAGTTAAAGCCTCCTAACAGTTTGGATTTTGAAGGAAATCTGGCGGAAAACTGTGGATTCAAAAGTTTGATCTGTATCTCATTGCAACTGGCATTGCAGAAAAGAGTGACAAGGTAAAATGTGCGACATTTCTTCACGTGGCGGGAGATGATGCCATAAGGGTATTTAATACCATGGACTTTGATGATGATGTGGATGATTTTGAAGTGCTCAAAGAGAAGTTTAGAGAATACTGTGAGCCAAGAAAGAATATTACATATCTGAGGCATATGTTTTTCACGAGAGCACAGGGACCGAACGAAACCATTGATGCATACGTGACTGACTTGAAAAATAAGGCAAAAGATTGTGAATTTGGAAGATTAAATGATGACTTGATTAAAGATCGCATTGTCTGTGGTGTTAACAATGACACTGTGAGAGCTAGGCTTCTCAGAGAAACAGATCTGAACCTAGCAAAGGCTGTGGATATCTGTCGTGCAAACGAAATAACACAAAGCCATCTGAAAGTGCTGCATGAAGAAGCAGAAGTGGCAGTGAACAAAATCACGAAGACAAAGTCGACCAGGCAAGCGAATTTCAAGCACACAGGGAAAGAGAAAGATGAGTGCATAAGATGTGGGTATGTTCATGAGCCAAGGAAGTGTCCGGCATATGGAAAAATTTGTAATGAGTGCTCGAGGATGAATCATTTTAGCCACATGTGCAAAACACCACAGCAAAAGGGCAAACAAAAAAGATTTGAGAAAAAAGTCCATGAGATAGAACAACAAGATGCTGAATTATTTATTGGTACCATTGAAATTGAACAAAGTGAGCAAAAAGCTAGCAAATGGCTGCCACAAATGAATACAGTCTCTACAATGGAAAGTGAAACCAAGAAATGGACACAAGAATTCAGCATAAACAACAGTCTACTTACCTTTAAGCTAGATACAGGAGCAGAGTGCAACGTGTTGTCATTTAAAGATTTTGAGAAAACTTCTAATAAGACAACAACTTTAAAGAAGTCAAACTGCACTTTAGTTACTTTTTCTGGCCACACGATGGAGACAAAGGGTAAAGTATGGCTTAAGTGTGGGTACAAAGACACTGAGTTTGATCTGGAATTCCAAGTTGTAGATGAAGATTCACCAGCAATTCTGGGAAGAGAAGCATGCTCAAAACTTGGACTGATTAAAAGAGTGTACAAAGTAGAGAACAAAGACCAAACTGACATTCTGAGTGAATATCAAGACGTGTTTACTGGTTTAGGATGTGTACCAGGACTGCATCACATACAGCTAAACCCAGATGTTGCTCCAGTCATTCACGCACCACGAAAAGTACCCATAGCTTTAAAAGAGAGGGTCAAAATGGAGCTGAAACGAATGGAAGATCTTGGAGTCATTGTGAAGCAAACTGAGCCCACTGATTGGGTTAATAGTATGGTTACAGTAGTGAAGCCATAGAAACTCAGGATCTGCATCGATCCACAAGATCTTAACAAAGCCATCAAGAGAGAACATTATCCGTTGCGTACAATTGAAGAAATTGTAGCGGAGATGCCAAATGCTAAAGTCTTCTCAGTGCTTGATGCCAATCATGGATTTTGGCAAGTACAGTTGGATGATGTGAGCTCCAAACTATGTACTTTCAACACTCCTTTTGGAAGATACCGTTTTTTAAGACTTCCATTTGGCATTGTGTCAGCTCCAGAAGTGTTTCAAAAGTGCATTGCACAAAGACTGGAAAGCTTAGATGGAGTCGTGAACATAGTGGATGATATTCTGGTGTGGGGTGAAGACATGGAACAACACGACAAGAGACTAAGAAAGCTGTTGGACAGAATCAGAGACATTAATCTAAAGTTGAACAAAACCAAGTGCAAGATCAGGATGACTGAAGTCAGCTATGTTGGACACATTCTGACTGCAGAAGGATTGAAGCCAGACAAAGGAAAAGTCAGAGCGATACAGAACATGCCAGAACCAGAGGACAAAGCTGCACTGATGAGGTTCTTAGGTCTGCTTCAGTATCTGTCCAAGTTCATTCCAAACATGTCAGACATAAGTGCGCCATTGAGGAAACTGCTAGAGGGAGATGTAACATGGCATTGGGAGTCAGAACAACAGAAGAGCTTTGAAAGACTGAAGTCACTTGTGAGTAACGCCCCAGTGTTAAAGTATTTTGATGTCAACAAAGAGATAATGCTGTCAGTGGACTCAAGAGCTGAAGGTCTTGGAGCAGTGTTACTGCAAGAAGGACATCCGGTAGCATTCGGCTCAAGGTCTCTTACTGAGTGTCAGAAAAGATACGCCCAAATAGAAAAAGAGCTCTTGGCAATTGCCTATGGCTGCGAGAAGTTCCATCAGTATGTCTATGGAAAAACAGTACAAGTGGAGACGGATCATAAGCCCTTGGAGACCGTTTTCAAAAAAATCTCTCCAAAAAGCTCCTCCGAGACTGCAGAAAATGCTGATTAGATTGCAGCTATATGATCTACGTGTCAGCTACAAGCCTGGAAAGGAATTGTACATCGCAGACACTCTGAGTCGAGCGTACCTAAAAGAACAAATAGAACCACTACTGGAAGATGAGTTACAAGTTCATACTTTGTCAGTTTGTCTGCCAATCTCAAAGGAAAAGCAGAAAACATTCAGAACAGCAACAACAGAAGATGAAGAGCTGCAAAAAGTCGTGAAAGTAGTTCAGACAGGATGGCCTGCTGACATAAGACACGTTCCAGCAGACATAAGGAAGTACTGGACTTACAGAGAAGAACTTACCTGTTCTAATGGGTTACTCTTCAAGAACTGGAGAATAGTAGTTCCACAAAGCTTGAGAGCAGACATGCTTAAAAGAGTTCATGAGTCACATCTGGGTATTGTCAAATGCAAAGAGAGGGCAAGAGATGTGATGTTTTGGCCCAGCATGGCAAAGCAAATTGAGGATGTCGTGTTGAAGTGTGCTATCTGTAATACTTTCAGACGGAGTAACACCAAAGAGCCACTCATCTGCCATGACATTCCAGACAGAGCATGGGCGAAAGTCGGTGTTGACTTGTTCCACTTCATCCAAGGTGAATACTTGATGTGTGTGGATTACTTTTCAAAGTTTCCGGAGATTGCTAAACTCACACAAACAACGAGCAAACATGTGGTGACAGCTCTTAAGTCAATCTTTGCGAGACATGGAATCCTGGATGAAGTGGTGTCGGATAATGGTCAACAATTTCCGAGTGCAGAATTCAGAGCATTTACAGAAAGCTGGGAGTTTGGACATACCACATCTAGTCCTGGATTTCCTCAGGCAAATGGACAAAGTGCCACCCCCTACTGGCGGCTTTATAGTCATATTAAAAACAATTTATTTCCCGCTCATAATTTCCTATGTTCAAAATGTTATGTTATAACATTATTTATGCATTTATAATTGTTTTAAATGCATTAATGCCACTCACTTTTATTTAGAGGTGGTTAACAAAACAAGACATCAAAGTTAATATGCGCCTTAAGTATTCCAAAGTAATCCAATGTATTTAGATTATGTTACTAACGAATCTAGCGAAATACATTACAATGCATGTATTTTGTAATCTGTTATGAAATACATTTTAAAAGTAGCATACCCATCCCTGATGAAATGTTAAACAGTGGGGTAGATAGGGGATGGTTATAATACTTTCAATTTCTCAAATAAGGAACAAGTTACAAATCACCTAATTCATTTCACAAATTCTCAGTTTATTCCTTATTCCATGTGAGGAAGTAGAGCCCTGTGGCAGATACAGCAGATTTTAGAGGAGAAAACATAATTTTGAAGTTAACAAGTATACTTAATTTATTTTTGTGATAGCAGTCCCTGCTTTGTAGTTGAACTCACCAAAGTTAAATTATGTTTGCTGTGTGTCTGTGTAGATTTTTTTCATGCATGTAATGTAACTTACTCGAAGCCATTTTAATTTATAATTTTTTTTTTATTTTTTATTTATATGTTTTCTTTAATTTTCAGTATGCCTAGGTCTTGGAAGAGAAAGACAAATTGAGGGGTGTCTCTAAAAGTCCAAATGTTCATTTTTGTAATAAACGGGGTCTGGAGACTGACGTGTGGATCCATATGCGAGCTTTATTAAAGACGTGGTCAAGACAGGCAGGGTCGAAATCACCAGCAAACAAGAAACAACAAGGAAAATCCAAAAGAGTAATCCAGTTATACAGGCGAGGGTCAAAATCCAGGGTGAGCAGTCCAAGGTAGAAATGAAACAAAACTAAAAAACTAGGAGAAACTATGACTATGACTAGGAAACGGGCAGAACTGGAACAAGGCTAGGAAAAACACGGGAAACAAGATAAACGCTAATGATAAATGCTAAACACGAAACAACGATCAGTACAGACAGAGGGGGAAGGGAAGGCTTTATACCAAACACTAGGGGTCACATGACAAGACTAACCAATGGGAAGGGGACACATGGAACAGGGGAACCAATCAGAACAAGACACATACAGACAAGAGTAAAGCATGGTGGGTTGAGATGACACAGCATAAACAGAGTCCGGGATGGGGTGCCCTCTAATGGAGATGACGGGCACTCCAGTTGGTGATTGTGACAATTTTATTGTGGCCAATTTCTATGTCTGACATTAACAAACATGCTTAAGCACAAACACCTGGGGCCTCATTTATAAAGACTTGCGTAGAAACCATCCTTGATTTTAAGAGCGATTCGGAGAAAACGAACGTACCACGAAATCCATGCGTACGCCAGTCATTCGGTTATAAATTAGAAATGATCGTGGAATTGTGTGCAGCTGAATGTTCCGCCGTCGAAACGCCCCTGCTTAATTAATTAACATATAAAATGAGCTCATTCCTAAAGCAAAAACTCTGTGACAATGGCAAGTAAAAAGGAGCGCAAGAAATCAAATTATAGTGAGGCTGAACTATCTGCAATACCAGGCATTACCACAAGGAAACGGTCGTACGCCAAGCTGGAATCTGACGTGGAGATAAGTACTTTTCCACGTCAAAGACGGTTTTTATAAATCTGTACTTTGACGTGGATTTGATCGTACGAACACTCTAAGATCAAATCAGTGCGTAAGAAAGTTTTATAAATGAGGCCCCTGCACTTTATTAAGTTGTATTATCAAAAAGCACACACCAATTCTGTTGAAAAGTCAGTGTTGAATAAAAAGCTTTTAAAATCCATTTTATTGTCATTATCCTTGTTGCATAATGTTACATCTCACCCCGGTGGATATCATGTTACATCTTACCCCATGTTACAACTTTCCCGGACGAATTGTAACATTTCACTCCTCATGTCTGAAACTAAATCATGCGTTTTCTTCTTGTGCTGCAAAGATAACAGCTATGCCATTTAATAGCAGACACTATTGTAACTAGTTTTGAGCGCCCTGGGTTGGAAGAATTTCAAGATACAGACAGAAATGTCAAAAATGTTCCCCAGTCTTTTCTTGTCATCAACACCTTTTTTTTTTTTTTGTATTCCTTTTTTTATGTATATACTTACAAGTAAACAGTGATCTTGGATGTGATGACTATTTATAGCAGGGTGGATATTGCGGGGTAGCACCACGATCAACCTTGTTAATTTTCAGTTCTACTGGCGGACAAATATGGACATTGATTCCGGCTAGAGAATCAGGCAAGGGAGAAGTAAATCCTCTTCATCTTCTCTTTAATTTGTCAGTGTCACGGGACACTAGGAAGAGCGGCACGAAAAGATGAGGTCAGGGTCCAAAATGCAGGTAAGGTGCTCTTTAATTCAAACCAAAAAGGCCAACACGGCACAAACAAAAAACATAAGGCCAACACGGCACAACCTGACATGACACTTACTGGAACTTCAGAATACAAATACAATACCAACAGCCAGAGTGTAGGGAGAGGGGGAACTATATAGTCTCTGGTAATAGGGAACAGCTGTGGGTGTAACGAGTGACAGGTGTGTGCAATCAGACAGGTGTAGACAATTTAGAGGAGTGGAGTGCCGGAGGAAGGGAGACAGCGACCTCTGGCGGTGAAGGGAAAACCCGCAGCCAAGACTCGTGACAGTCAGGCAGTTAGTGATATCCATTTGCACAATGTTAGGATTTATGACAATCAGGTGGCAGTATTTGACTGGCTAACAATTGTGGTTTGTTGTGGTCTGCAGAAAATAAAGGAATAGAATATGATTACAATACAGTATGTCTGTACATATTCATTATAAATGACCACATTAAGTGTCAATAACTTATTAAACTAGTCATCACAAGCAATGCTTAACTGTCAGATAATATATAAACACTGTATAATAAGGTAAACTCCGATACATGGCATGACGCAGTATGAAATACCAAGAGTGCATGTCAGCTTTAACATGATCACACTAAAGCGTCTAACAAGATTAGCGTCTATCCACAATCACATCGCGATCGTCAGTATACAAAAATTCACTTAGCCAGTCGCAATAATAACTACAAAGTGCTAACGAAACAATATTTGCATGATTACTCACATTTGTTGCATGAACGCACAACATTGAACGATAATAGAGAGAGTGGCTGGAGCTGGCTCTTGCATCAGCCTGCTAGAAGCAGCAACTACTATATCAGTCCATCAGGAAGCGTTGCTTATTTTTCGTTCCCGGTGGTCTTTCTGACATTGCCGCCCCCAATTATCAGCAGGATAATTGTAGACCTTAAGAAAGGCCATCCGGAGAGTCTTTGTCCTCATCCATCATTTGCGGAAGCGGAATCAGTTTCACAACAGGGCGCATGTACTTTGGCTGTCCGAATCCTCCCGTCGGCACCTGCATAGACCTCCGTCACGGTACACGCAGGCCACAGTGCTCGTGGGAGTTGATGATCAATTAGGAGAACCACCTGTCCCACTGCCAACCCTTTGCCATCCGATCTCCATTTCCGTCTGCCCTGTAATTCTGGTAAGTAGCTGCGAGTAAACGCGGTCCAGAACCGGTCTGCCAGTACCTGGCTATGTCGCCACCTACGTCTCCCCAAGAGCTCGTTGGAGTCATAAAAGACTTGTGGTAAGGAAGCATCATGGCGTCCCATTAGCAACATGTTCGGAGTCACGGGGTCCGGATCTGCAATATCCGATGAGACATAGCCATGTGGCTTGGAATTGAGTATGCCCTCAACTTCCACCAGTAATGTCTGCAAGACTGATTCAGGCACTGATTGTTCACGTAAAATGACTCGCAGAGCAGCTTTAATTGACTTCACCTCTCGCTCCCACGTTCCGCCGAAGTGAGGGGCGCTCGGTGGGATATAGCGAAACTGTATCTGCTGTTTAGCCAGTCGTGTCTGAAGTTCTGGAGCCATCTGCCTAAAGGAGTCTCTTAGCTCATGATAGCCTCCAGTAAAGTTGGTGGTGTTGTCACATAGTATCTCAAAAGGCTTCCCTCTACGGGCTATGAAGCGTGGTAAAGAAAGGAGGAAGGCATCAGCATCCAGGTGTTCAAGGAGATCAAGATGTAAACATCTCGTTGTCAAGCACTTGTATACAATCCCCCATGTCTTTTCTTGGCGCTGACCTATTTTCACATGAAAAGGCCCGAAGCAGTCTATGCCAGTGGAAAAGAATGGTGGCTTGAACAGATGTAGCCTGCAGGGTGGAAGATCGGCCATTTGTGGGTTCTGCGGCTTGGCGCGCCAAAATTGGCAATCCTGACAGGAATGCTGGTGTTTGCGCACTGCTTCACGGCCTCTAAGCACCCAATACCGGCGCCGTAGCTCTGTTAGCACTCTTTCTGCACCAGGATGATTGAGTTGTTGATCGTATCCTGTTGTTGAAACAGGAAGGAGGGTCCAGATCTCCATTGGTGAGGGCCTGCTAGCTCTGCTAAGGTAAGACCCCTGGTGATGTGGTCAGCTGGATTTCTAGCTGAGTCAACATACCTCCATCTGGAAACATCTGTCAAGGTCTGAATCTCGGCTACTCTAGACCCCACAAAGACTTTATATCGGCAAGATTCTGATTTTACCCAATGCAGCACCGTAGTTGAATCAGTCCAATATGTGATGCTGTGTATGGGAATGGTAAGTTCAGCCTGTATCACTTTGGCCATCTGAGCTCCAGAAAGCGCAGTGCACAACTCAAGGCAGGGCATTGATAGACATTTCAGAGGAGCCACTTTAGATCGAGCCAGGACATAGGCGACGTGGACTTTCTCATTCTCGTCAGTGACTCGAAGGTAGGCCACGGAACCATATACCTTTTCTGAGGCGTCACAAAAAACGTGTAACTCCCTGATGGTGGAAGGAGTGTCAGACTTGCCTGGAGAATAAGGTCGAGCAAATTGTAGTTTGGTGATATTAGAAAGCTCTGCAACCCATGTGGTCCATTTCTCACGTAGATGCAAGGGTTCAATAGGGTCATCCCAGCTGAGGTTGTGTTTCCAGAGATCCTGGATAAGAGTCTTGGCCCTTGTGGTGAAGGGTATAATAAAACCCAAGGGGTCATATTGGCTTGCCAATGTCTTATAAAGGTTCCTCATGGTGGGCTGAACAGGCTCCGCTAGGCGGTTTTTATACCCGAGGGTGTCGTCGAGGCAATTCCATTGGAGACCAAGAGTGGGTTCTTGTAGTTCTGTGCTACTCTGAGATAACCAGCACTCGCTATTAGCGGACCTGGCTTCCGACGGGAGGTGCCTGAGGACAATTTCACATTGGATGCCCACTGTCAGATCTCGAATCCTCCCTGTAGCAAGGACTGACGTAATCCATCTATGATGGCCTTGGCTTCACCTTGATCGGGAGTACTGTAAAGGCAGTTGTCAACATAGAACGAGGTCTCCACAATCTCACCTAAGCCAGCCATGGAGTCTCTGAGTTCTTGGGCGTGATGCTGAAGGGCATAAATGGCGCAGCATGGGCTACAGGTGGTACCAAAGGGAAGTACCTGCCACTCATAGATGTCTGGGTCAACTTCCCTGTTCATGTTCCTCCAGATGAATCGCAACACCGACTTGTCACTAGGTAACAGACGTACTTGGAATGCCCTTTATGTCCCCACTCACTGCGACTGCATGCTGTCGGAATCTCAGTATCACACCCAACAGAGATGGCCCAAGTGTTGGCCCAGGAAGAAGCTGTTCATACAGGCTTTGACCCTGGTACTGGAAAGAACAATTGAAAACTATTATATTTTTCCCATTGTGGTGCACCATGTGGTGCGGAATGAACCACGACTCTGTGGACTTGTCTGCCTCCTGTGGTGTGATCTTAGAAATTTAGCCCGCTGACTCAAGCTTTTGAATTTCAGAGCAGTAAACTTGTGCTTGCCCAGGATTCTTGGCCAGTTTTCTTTCAATATTTCTGAGACTGGGAAACACGGACTCCATGCCTGCATGGAGTTAAGTGATTGGGGTACGTCTTAACAGCGGGGTAGCGTACCGCTGGACACCATCTATGTTCACTCTGACAGTGGCAGTCTGCAAAAGATTGTAACATTGCTGGTCTTGTTTCGATCTTGTGATCACCTTCTCGTTGTACGGCACAGTGTCAATCTGCCACAAGCGCTCCACATGCTGAAACAACTCATCGCGCGTTGGAGCAGTCATTATATGTAGACATTGTTGCAGTCCTTTAGGAGGCTGAATCGGACACAGTGGGCCTTGCAATACCCAACCAAGCCTGGTACATAGGGCTATAGGACCGCCCTCTGCTCCTGTGCGCACAGGCTGAACAGGTGTCAGCAGATGTGGCATATCAGACCCTATGAGGAGTAAGGGTTTGACATTGTCTACAGGCTGTAAGGGTAGACTTCTCAAGTGGCGATATGCTTTCTGTAATGCTGCTACAGGTACGCTTGGCTTGTGACTTTGTTTGTAACCAGGCTGCCAAGTCAGGAAGAGTGTAGGTTCTATCTTTACCAGTTTGTAGAATTCCATGGCTTAGGCAGTACTCTACAAAGCCGTCTCGGTAGGCTGGTGGTAGTTTACCCAGAAGGCGGTCTACATGAGAACCACACATGAGCTCATAACCATTCTGACCCTCCAGTGTTTTCAGCATGCCCACCAGTGATTGGACTGATAAGGCAAATGAGTCAAAGGCATTGGAATCACCCATTTTGAGCGGCTGTGTACTCATGATAGCACCTAGCTCAGATTTTGTACAAGCTGCCTGGGCTGGCCGTACTTCTTCTGCAAAGCTTGCAGGGCAACGGTGTATGGTTGCGGGTGGTGCATATATGCTTTAGCCAGTTGTTGAGCACAAGCAAACTTCAGATGACTCAGCAACACTTGATATTTGTACTGCTCACTGATGTGAGTATGGTGACTTAAGAGATTGTCTAAAGCCAATTTCAACAAGGCAAAGTCACTTTCGGTGCCACTCTCAAACAGTGTGGGCCGAGGGATGCCGTATGCTGCTGCCATCAGAAGCTCTGTCCCGGGTTGAGGTAAGTAACCAGCTTGAGGAACAGGTAAAGGTGGATGAGGTTGAAGGCAGATAGGTGTGTTAGATGAGAGTGTCACTCTCTGATGAGTGGTAGAAATGGGCTGAGTCTGACTCATAAGGGGGGCTACCTGACCTGGTAACAAAGTATTCACATGTGAGACAGATGCACTGATGCATCTGGGCGTGGTACCGCAGGCTTTGTCGCTGATGGTTGCAAGGGGGTAGTTGCATTCGTATAAATTTTACAACTTTATTATTGTAATCTTATTATTCATTTAAAGTTGATTAATATGTTTATTAATAACCGATAATTTTAGATGCAATAAGACATTATCACAAACAAACTCTAACATACAAACTCAAACACTCTAACATACTCTAACATCCCCTTTGTCGGAAATGATCATGGAAACAAAATTGTGTACCTCCCTGTGTATCCACCCCAGACATTCCCTCCCCTTTTTTTACAGGCTAGTCATGAATGTGAACAAGTATACCATTGTACTGATGTCTAGCAAGATGTCATCGAAATGATTGAGTTAAGCTATGAGCTATTTTTTGCCTCAAAAAAAAAAAATTAAAAAAAAAATGAGGGAACAGTTTTGTGCTACTAAAGCATGAACCCTGAATGTTCGATTTTTTTAAGATGCTGTGTAGATAGACCTTACCAGGAACAAGATATAGTCAGTTGCATGAGGATTGTTCATAGCCTACGGATTAAAAAGATTAATCTACGACCAACAGCAAAACGTGACTTCTTGTTTCTTGGTGTCCAAACCTGTTCCCCTGAGACTAACATACTTGCCTAGAATTTCTAGTAAGATCTTGATTGGTTGGTTCGGGTGAGTTTACAATTGGCGTTAAACTCTGCAGGACAATGGCCCTCAAGGAACAGGTTTCGGACAACCCTGGTTTATTTAATGATAACATGGCATTCTCTTATAAACAACTTCTTAGTGCACTTCACTCTTTTTAAAAACAGGTTAGTAAAGCATGGCCTGTTAAACTGCTGTCAAATTATTTAATGTTCTTAATTATCATGAATTCTAGTGTAGCATTTAATCGTTAAGCTATCTGAGTGACCATAAGCAAAGCACACTGCGTTTTAAAAGAAAGAACACATGGAAGATGGTCTCTGACTGCCTCTAGTGGCGTGAGAGTGTAAACGTAAAGATTAAGGGAGGTGGGGGTATTGGTGTTATACAATGCACACAACACTAAAAAGTAAAAAGTAATTTTTGAGTAAAAGTTACTTGTTAGTGTAATAGGTTAACACTCAGAGCACAAATAGAAAAAAAACTTGCCCATTTGGTCTTTGCAGTTTGCTTTTACAATTGCTTTTGCAGTTAAAGAACATCTGTCTGACTTACATGTCACTGTGTATGTGATAAATCTTCCCTCTAACAGCATAAATAATTTAGAAATATTACATACTCATCATATGGCTTGAACAGTAGTTGAGGCAATCCCATGCTCACCTGTCATTTGAATTTTGTAAAGGTTCGATTAAACAGACAGTGTAATGCTGTTCTCGTAATTTTGATAATAATTAGATAATTAACATGTTTTTAAAATATATATAATAAGAACGGCTCTGACGTTAGAAAGGGCCATAGAAGGAATACGGTAGTGTTGTGACCACACTAGAGGATTCAAAATCAACGGAATCCAAGACTGTTGTTTAAAAGTGCAGTCGCTGCACTAGACACTGACCTTGAACAGATACAAAGCCAATGGGAAAGGTCAAGGAAGCCTAAAAAGCACAACAAAGCTTTGTAGAGAGGAACCCGTGTGTGGTTAGTTAATTTGAGGTTTGTTTCGATATAAACTACCGGTTACGATAAAACTATAGAAAAAAAAGTTTTATGGGAAGGTGTTTAATAAGGACTCAAGTTAACCTATGTGATTCATATGCATTAACCTTTTTTATATAATAAAAATTATGAGAAATTATTAAAAATTATCTTCACTTGTGTTCCGAAGATGAACGGAGGTCTAATAGGTTTGAAATGCCATATAGGTGAAGTAAATTATCACAGAACTGGTGAACTAACCTTTTATTTCAGATGCGCTTGCTGTCATGTCATATTTGTAATTGATTTTCATTTTTTTTACACTTAAGACGAAATCTCAGAGAGAGAGATACACCATGAGAATGACGAAGATGAATTGTGCTATCTAGCCCTCATATAATGCTAATTTTACGACTTTGCGACTTTAAAAAAATGTTACCCATAGACAAAAAGAACTCTAGTTTTTCACCTATACAGACTTTACTTGTTATACTGTTCCATGAAACATTGTGTATTTAGTGTGTATTCGTTTATATATAACGAAGATGATGTTGAGGCAATTTTCTTGTGTGTAATTTTCTTATAAAATTGCTCTCAGTTTAATGTCATGGCTTCGCACTTAAGTTGGGGGTTCAATGGTGATGATAGCACAAAGGCCTCCTTAGTTATACTTAGACTAGTAGTAGTATATAATACGGTAGTAGTATATAATAGCGCGTTTTCAAATATGTTGAGAATGCGCCAACGCGCATTGTGTTTGCATTAATATAAGATGATATCTTTTTTTCTGATAAAATTATGATTGTTGATGTTATTGATGATGATGATGTTGTTTTATTTAGTTGAAAATATACATTGTACATAGAGAATATATGCTAATTTTATTCTCTTTTGAAAAAAAAAAAAATTTACAAATTTTTTTTTTTTGTAAATTGTTTAAATCACAGACACGAAACATAGTGGGTGGTACCTTCTGCAACTCACTGGCAACCAGTGCCATGTGACCACTATACAGCCAATGGAGGGCAAAATGGTTTCCTTCCCAAGTTAAATGTAAGATTAGTTATAAACTTCAAACTCTTAGCCAGGCCCGCTGAAATGGGCGAGAATACTCTCCTTAAACCTGGGCTTGTGGGACAATTGGTTAACATTCATACAGGGGATGCATTTTATCTCTCAGATTTCCGTGCGTCAGGGGGACAGCTGGCGGGGCTACATACTCTCCGCTTCTCAGGAAGAGACAATGTCTGCTCTTTGCCTTGGAACCCATCGGAACCATGCACTGGATATCCACAATCTTATATTAGCGGCCCCATTTCTCCAAACCCCGCATTCAATCAATGCGAAATCCCTCAACAGGAAGACAACAAATGTTTTTACAGTGACATTGCATGTGCCACAGGCGGGGGTCGTGACAACACTACAAATCTTAAATTAAACGAGAACGCATGGGACAACTTATCAGTATCTATCACTGCAGAAAACGGACTGAACACTCTGAACGGAATGGATAATGGAGTAAGTTATTCCAAATATGACTACGTAACAAATGGCGAAAAAATAACACCAAATCCTCCATCGTGTCGGTCCCTTGAATCAGATTCTGGTTCTTCACTCCTTAACGAGGGGGCCAAGACCCCATCAGGCATCACACATTCACTGACATCCCCTGACATCCGCGCAAGTGTTGCAGCCATAAACGGAGGTGAGTTTTTATAATGTTTTTATCCAGTTCTTAATAAGTTCAAGGTATGAAGATGAGAAGATGATGCATTCTGAAAGAAAATCATGCATTTTCTCTTAAAGTGTACTGCATGTAGACCAATTTAGTGTATGTGTTAGGATAGATAGATAGATAGATAGATAGATAGATAGATAGATAGATAGATAGATAGATAGATAGATAGATAGATAGATAGATAGATAGATAGATATTAGTAATAAATAAGTAATTTGTGTGTTTATTTTGCAAACATGAACAAAAAATGATTACTTGTTTTGTTCTAAGGTGCTCTGTGGTACCCAATGCACATACGAACCCGAAAGAAGCGAAAACCCTATTCAAAACTCCAGCTGAACGAATTAGAAGGCGAGTTTATCCTGAATGAGTTTATCACTAGACAACAGAGGAGGGAACTGTCTGACCGGCTAAATCTTACGGACCAACAGGTGAAAATCTGGTTCCAGAATCGTCGCATGAAGAAGAAAAGGCTCTTGATGCGAGAACAGGCATTGTCTTACTTTCAGAGCCAGGCTTATGCCGTGGCAAATTAGGTGACAAGGGGAAACATTTTATCATCGAGATAATTCATAAAAGATCGAAACATGTTGCTCATTGTTTGTATGTTACTCGGTTGGAATGTATGATGCACAAAGTGTCAGTTCTTGGTGTTCAAATAATTCTCACTTGATACCTTTCTAAGTCTGTGTGTTTCCTCTCATACTAAGTGGGCGTTCGCACTAAACGACACTAATAGCAAAGTTGCAAATGTCGAGTCATTCAACGCAATCTCATGACATACTATTTCATGTTTCTGCAAACTGTTTGAAAATTTGCAGAAACACTGTATGAATTCGTACGATTTGACTGTTATATTTTCGTACGACGTGCCTCACGCCCAGCTGAGGGCAAGATTTAAAGGTGAAAGGTGCAGCTTCAAGCCTTTTATAGTCTACAAATCGTACGTTTATATAATCACATTGTACGGATTTGTAGGAAACAACTGATTTGTAAAATACTTAAGACCAACCCGATCTCACGAGCAAAAACCTGCACCCCTAACCCCACTCCTAAACGTAAATGTTATGAGTTAAGCACAGAGGGAAAAAAGCAAACATATTCTAGATATTCCAAGATCAAATTGTGATCTGCACATTTTGGTGCAAATTCCAGATTTAGGTGCAGACGATGGAAAGCTTTACAAAGTACTACAGTTCCAGTGAAACTGTATTTAAATGTGATGGTGTTTAGGCTTCTTTTCTGAACATTCATTTGAATCTTTTTTTTGTGCTGTCTGTTGTCTTTTCCTCTAGGAACACTGTTTTAATGGGTATTCTCAGTTGTCTCGTATGTCTGTTACACCAATATTTGTATCAGTTAATTGTAATAAAACGTGATTGTCTGTATGACTCTCTCTCTCTTTTTTTTAGATTTTCACTTTTAATAAAAAATAAGAAAAACTGTTTAAATTGCATCAATATCACGTGAAAAAAACATTCTCCTTATACTTCAAAATATATCCAGTCCGTTTTTATTGCACACTTTCAGTACAATTCCAGTGTTCTGTTATAAGGTTGTATAAAAAAAGATGCTTTGCCACCATAACTACAAAGGTGGTTAGAGCTGCATACATAGTCAAAGTGTATGACACTTACCTGAACTTTAGCACACATGATAACACAAAACCCTTTCTTTCCACAATAAATGACTTTATTATAAAAGTGTAGAGCAACTGCGTATTCGACTTTGAGACAGACCCAGGCGTCTTTACAACACCCTGTCTGTGGCATTGACTCAGACCTTGAATGTGGCAGTGGGAGAATTAGCTAGACAATCAAGCTACACTGAATAAAAACTGAGTAAACATTCAAGATGTCCTTCTAAATATTTCAATTTAACTTATTGATCAATAAAAACATACAGTAATGCATTTTTAACGTAACAGACAATAGGAAAATTCTTGTAACAGTTTTTCCACTAACAGACATTAAAAGACAAATACTAGCCTGCATATTTTAGTCTGCAAATTTAATTACAATTACATTAATTATACATCAGTCTAAACATTTAATTAGCATTACCTAATCAGCCGTAAGTTATTAGGTCACACTAATAAAACTAAGGGTAGAAATGGTAAATTACCTTAAACCAAAACAGCGAACATCCCGACGCCGTCCACGCTGTCTAGGCTTGCACTTTGATTAATATGTAAATATGTGCTTTCCTTTCAATAACAAAATAAACAACAAAAACGACCAATGTTTCGAAAAGGCAGTGCCTTTATGTCTGTCAGTCTGTATTAAACGGTTTTACTGAACAAACATGTCTATATTTTTTTTAATAGGAGGAGTGGACATAAAGTTGTTCACGCGGAGGTACAGTGATGTAAACACATTTATAACTTATCTCTTATTTTTCATAGTCTGAGAGAAAGAATTCTAAAATCAAAAGGAAACCTTTTAGGGCAGGTTTTTGTTTCCTACTAGGTTCAAGCTCTTTTGCAACTTATTTGTAGTGTGTAAAGAAAACACACTGCATTTATGTAAAACATGTATATTTGATCATGTTTCTTGTAAATTGTCAATTAAGGTTACGAGTGAACTATTCAGATTTATAACACGTGAACAGAACGGTTTTAGAAAAGAATGTTCGTGTACGTGTTTGTAAAAAAAAAAATGATATTGTGTGACAATAAAACAAAACTTAGCCTACAACAATTTAGTATGACAAAGAAGTGGCTCCGGGTGTATATTTTGAAAGGAAAATGCTATTTTGCAATAAGGATATATAGCTAATATATCTCAAGTCATTCGAAATGCAACTTCAAACGCCAGCGCTTCTATTTCTCTGAAATGAAAACGGTAGGGAGTAGCGGAGAAAATTGAACATTAAAAAGTGAGAGAATTTCGTGGGGTGCCATGGCTCACTACAACCAAATATTGTAACAAGTAAAGACTATATTCAGTAAAAAAACAATAATGATAATAATAATAATACAAATTACAAAAATAGATAAAACACAGAGTTTAATTTCTCCCTCTAAATTTAATTTAAATGCCAATTGCACCTATTCCAACCATACGTTGGTCACATTTCTGAGCCTTGTTACCATTCTGTAACATGCCAAATAATGAATACAATCAGTTTGTATAAAATCATAATGTCTATGTGTGTTTAAGTCTCATGAACTATTTAAAGTAGACTTAAATGGCGGGTTAAATCACAAAAAAATAAATAAATAAACAAAAATAAACCAAAATATGACTACAAAGGATTGTCTATTTTACCTTACCGTTTAAAAGTGTTCAAATTTGTTTAGAAAGAAAGAAATCATTTAAAATATTTTTTTCCCATATTAATCAAAATTCGTCCCTGTTTCTATTAAAATATTAAACAGCACTACTGTTTTCAAAATTGGTAACGATAAGCAATTTTGGAGCAAATTCAATAATTTTCTTAATTACCAAATCAGAATATTTGAATAATTTCAAGAATCATGTGCTACTTAAGAATAAGTGTACTGATTTCTGAAAACTGAGTTTTGCCATCCCATGAATAATTTACATTTGAATATAAAAGATCGTTATTTTACATCTTAGTAATGTGACAATATATTACAAAGCTGTTGTACTGTATTTTTTTATCAAATGAGTTCAGCCTTAATGAGCCAAAGAGACATCTTTCAAAAACATATGAAATACACTGCCCTCCAAAAGTTTGGAAACACCCCTGGCAAAGTGTGGTTTTGGACGATATCAGCATAGTGTGAATCATCTTTGTGCAAACCTTCAGGAGGCTTAGATTAATATATCAAGTCAATGTTTGAATAAACTGACAATTCTGATGCCCAGATTATGCAGAGCTGTAATAGCTGCTAATGGTGGATATTTTGATGAATCGAAAAAATTTTTTTTTTCTATGTATAAACTGTTTATGTAATAAAATATGCTTTCGTAGTTTGTGTTGTCCCTTATCAGTGCAAAATGGTCACAAATTAAAAAAGATTCATGCCAATATTGTCCAAAACCCCACTTTTCTAGGTCGTTTCCAAACTTTTGGAGGGCAGTACTTACTCCAAATGTTTGAATAGTGTAAATCTCTGATCTGATAACAAGTAGGCTTTACCGCACCTAAATTACCGAGATAAATTTATACCCACAATGGGAAAATAAATAAGACCAAATAATCTAAATCATCTTCCAGATGAATTAAAATGACGAATGCGTTTTGTAATTATACATATTTTTACGGATATAATTGCCGTTATCTGTAAAAAATCTACTGACCGATACCCTCGTCTCATCCATAAGACTTTTACTAGAGTATCCTCCGTCGCTTATCGAGAAAGCTGGATGAGCAGCAGCCGCGGGAACAGGCAAGGAGATACAATATCCCCAGAACTCTTCATTGCTGCCCTTGAGGAAGTCTAATAGTTATTATTATTAGACTGGAGAGATGGCATTGACATGAATGGCGAAAGACTAAACTATCTACGATTTGTTGATAAAATTGTACAATTATAGTTATAATTTGTGAAACAACAGAAGCGGTTGAAGAGAAGCTGAACCAGCTAGACCAAGAAAGTGCAAATTAATTCCAAATTTACCAGTCAAAGACAATGTGAATGGAAAACAAAGTCAAGAATAAGTATATCTAAATCGGTTCTAAAAACATCAGTCAATAGTAATAGTCAATAGTAATATCTACCTGGGCCAAGAAATTACAATGGACCACACCAGCCGAGAGCTTTCTCGCAGATAGAAAGCAGCATGGCGGTTCTTCCTTTCCATTACCTCTTGACCTTGTTATACCTACGACCTTAGGTG
Organism: Garra rufa; assembly: GCF_049309525.1. NCBI lineage: Eukaryota > Metazoa > Chordata > Actinopteri > Cypriniformes > Cyprinidae > Garra > Garra rufa. The sequence continues at coordinate 28,242,849 of NC_133380.1, forward strand.
ATACTTGAAAGTGTGCAGTTTAGGCAAGCGAGTTAAAGAGTTTGGCTAACATCCAATTAAAATGATAAGAGCCTGGAAGGACAATAATATAATTTTTACGCGCCTGTCACATGAAGTGTTGGTATAGGGGTTATTCTGTGTTCGGCGGCAATGTTCACTGTACGTAGCCTATTCTACAGTAGATCAATTTAAAGCTTCTTTAAAAGTTTGATTTAAATAAAGTTCCTAAATTAACAAGGACTTCAGACTATTTGTTAAACCGTACGTAGTTTGTCAGAGACAAAAAGACACAAAATATACGACATTACTTAATAGATTGAATTATTGCAAAGCAAATGTAGCCTATACGATATCTGATAGTGGCTAAAATTTATTTAAAACGTATGTATAAATTACACATTCGAATTTACGTGACATACTAAATTCTTAATGTATTACTACTTTGATGACTGTCAAATTGTAGTTATATGTATATTTAAAAAAAATGCTATTCATTTTAAAATAAAAAAGTGGTCGTGGAATAACTTAGCCTACCTAGCAAAGGAGATTATCTGATTTATGATTCAGTTATTCATTGTTTACCTGTCAGTAAAACAAAGCATTTAGTTATCTAACAGCTTATGTTTGTTAATCTTTTTCTTACAGAAGAAAAAGTGCTATTTGGCCCTTCTACTCGAAACAATTGCTACGACAGCAAAATTGCACAAGTTGTGCCGTACAAAGGCTAAGGAAACCTAAAAACAACCATAAGGTCCATTCATTCATTTATTTATCTATCTATACCCTGTAAAATGAAGGCTTATGGCATTGTCAGTAAGTCAAGTCAGTTTTCTATCACCTGTAAGTAACCATATACTAAATAAAGATAATACTAACAAGTCTTATCACATTTAACCCAACAAGAAGCGAATTCCATTTATGCACCGAAGACACATTCATTAAATACTAATTTAAAACTTACACTTCGACTTGTAAATGTGTGTTATATGCCAGTATTGCACATGTATATACTCATATTTGGACCGAAATCTTAGGAACTGAGTAAAAAATTTATGACTGCAAAGGTTGATATACGAGAATAACTAGGCTACTTTCGATCACGTGTCTAGTGGGATAGCACGTCGTCTTGCCTTCCCAAATTTCTCTTCAACTGTCCGAATCCAAAGCATCTATTTTGATCCTCCGGAGAACTGAAAGGAATAATGTTTAACTCCGTGAATCTGAGCAATTTATGCTCCCAGTCTCGTAAAGAAAAGACTTCTGAGTTCGGAGAGCAGGCGGGCTGCGCCTCAAATCTCTGCCTCCCCAGCACCTATTATGTCCCCGAATTTTCTGCCATCTCTTCGTTTTTACCACACGCCCAATCGCGGCAAATCACTTATCCTTATTCCACTAACTTCACTCAAGTGCCGCCAGTCAGGGATTTGTCACATGGGTTGAATTCGTCGAGCAAGTTGCACCACAGGGGGAACAATTCATCTTGTTATGCGGAGGAGGACCTAGTGCACAGAGATTGCCTTCCGCCATCAGCCACTATGACAGAAATTCTGATAAACGAAAATGTATACAGCCATTACCATTACCACCACCGCCACCCGGGTATAAACCATACCAGCCGTGGCTTTTACTCCAGCATTGGAAAGACCAACGTTCTTCCGCAAAGTTTTGATCGTTTTTTTGACTGTTCCTATAGCGGACCAGATGGTGAATTGGAAGATAACTGTTTTGTGCAGAAAGGGACTTCTGGAAAATCTGACTCGGCGTCTCAGGTGTCATCAGTCCTCCGCAGTACTGCAGAGTGTGCTGTAGATGTAGAGAAAGAGCATGCGAATAAGAAAAACACCCTGGGTTCCTTTGAATCCTCGTCGGACACAAAAAACGAAGACCAAACCAAATCCTGTCACTCTAGTAAGTATTCACCGCCGTAAAAGAAAGAAAGGTTGACTAGAGAAGACTGAGTCGGTTAGACTTTATGTGAAGTTTTATAAGCATTCAAGGGATTTTATTATAAGCTACAAAGCTTTTTCTTTGAACAAGAAGCGTTTTTACGATGGGAAAGGTCTTTGAAAAAACATCATGTTTCACACAGTCAAACCGTCTGTTAGTCTGTGAAATTATAAGAGGTAGCAATCCTGACAAATAGTAACTTTGATCATGAACTTGCGCCGAACATTTTAAGGGATGTTACTCTAGCAGCTAATGATAAAAAGTAATTGACCGAAACATTGCTTTCAGCATCTGAGTAAAAATGGCCTAGCAATATAGTTCTGTATAGTTCAGAATGTTTAAATGCGTTTTTGTGTGTGGTGTGTGTATATATGTATGTACAAATGGTGGAAATCTACATATATGTGTCATTTTAACTTGTAACAAATGGATTACAATTACAGTTACTAATATTGTTATTTTTGTTCATGTTACGCTCATTAAAATTGCTAGTGATGACACATATACAATAGATAAAGCCAATAATTTACCAACTGACTGTACTGATTTGACAGGTTTTGATCTCTTTTTTGTTTAATTACTCTAAGATACTCCCCGAATGAGGAAGAAGCGATGTCCTTACACCAAGTTTCAAATCCGAGAACTCGAGCGAGAATTCTTCTTTAACATGTACATCAACAAGGAGAAACGGCTTCAGATCTCCAGAATGATAAACCTTACTGACCGACAGGTCAAAATTTGGTTTCAAAACAGACGGATGAAGGAAAAGAAGTCAAGCTTAGATCGCCTTCAGTACTTCTCTGGAAATCCGCTATTGTGAACTCTGAACTTTTCTTTGAGCAACAAAATGTATGTGACTTTTGAATGGAAACCGAACCGCTTTTTTCATTGAGACAACACTAGTATGTGCTACAGAGAAACGAGCATTTGCGTTAAATCAGAGGAAAAAAAACGTTTCAGTGAGATCGTAACATATATGATATTATCTTACAACAAAAGACTTTGCAGATTCCATATAAAATGTACACATGTATTTTTATTTTCTTGATGCGCCTTTGTTTTTCCACAGCAATAATAATATGGGGAAAATGTAAACCTAAGAGTAAAAAAACTGCAGGGTTATATCATGTCTTTTCATACCATTGTAGGCCATGGTTTACTGTTTTGCGTTTTCCATGCATGCGGTAAGAAGCTTACACAATATTTGAAACAGTGTAACAAAATAAACTCTAATTTCTAAATTAAGCAAATATGCCTCTAGCGTAAATGCGATTGAGCCTGCACCACGAAAAAAATTGTCGTTTATTACGAGAGCACGTGTTTAAAGTATCTGGATTTTCGAAATAAATCAAGAAATGATGTCTGACAATAGCACCAACAAGCAGCAGTGTCAAGCTTATAATGATCAAAAATACAGTAGCCTGCAATTAGAATTCGGAAGTGAATATGAATGATTATTCTTATTAAGAATAAACAGATCGCGATTCACAATTTGTTACGTTGGTAACACTTTTTTAATAAGCACTTGTAGTGTAATTCAAATCTTATAAGTATGCCTATAATTGTATTTAAAAGACACTGTATTTGCAAAATATATCGTTAATAAAATTGTGATTGCTTGAGTAATATACTATAGCACTTATAAAGTAACCTACTTGATTATAACTGTAACGTGTTATTTGATATTAAAAAATAATAAAGTGAAAATAAAATGTACTTAAGTTAATATAGCCTTGTACCAAATACAAGTTCATCATTACAAACGTGTAATTACAAATATTTAAATACATTACAAAAAGTATTAATTAAAATATATTTTAAATATAGAAATCTAAATCTAAGTTCCACTTAACTAGTCAAAAAAGTAAAAAAAAACTAACAAACTATGTGCGTGCATTTTGTACATTTTACTTAAACTGCAATAACATACAATAAAGTGTATACGGAACATTACATTTAGTGCATTTAGTATAGTTATTTTAAAGTATATTATTTCCGTCCTCTTGTTAAAATTATGCGAAAGTATACTTTAAATAAATAAAATAAAATAAATACAGTCAAATACACTGAAAGAATTCATTTAACCTTGATATTGTAAACTGGATTACGTCTGCTATGTATAACCTAGAAAAAAACATGTTCTCTTAGGTGTGTCCCAAATGTGTAAGAAAGATCGGGAAATGGGAAGTGAGCAATTTTTTTTCAGCGGTCCTTTAAAAACTCAGACAATGTCGTAAATGCATAGACGCAAGAGTATTTTTTTTTCCTGTCTAATTGTACCTTCTACTGAGAATGTACGTTTTATATTTGAAGCTGTAGTGAGTTCACATTTTATAGTACATGTAAATATGTATGCAAATCTCAAGTCGGTGTTTAAACGAAGAGTGCGCACATCCAACAGTCTAAAAGTTAAATGTGGGTCATCACTGTGGTGAGAACATAAATATCTTTCTAAAAAAAAATAAAAACAATAATAGGCCTAAATAAATGATAACGGCCGAAGCGGGTGCTCAACCGCATATTAGTGGAAGAACAGAGTTCATGAATCGGTTCCAGGAAAGATTAGCAGCACTTTTAGGCATTCTAGCCTGTATAACCCCCGTAGATAAACAACTAATTAAAAGGCATGATAATCGTAGGTATAAAATTACGATACATATCTATTTTCCGAATTGATATTAAAGATTTGACAGTTGAAATGTGTATAATTCTAAATGAAAATAGCAATTATAAAGTGTCTTTTAGGCTACTTCATGTGTTTGCCGAAAGCATCTTTAGCTAACAATGATCACAAGTTACTAACATATAATCTAGTTAAATTTGGTGTTTCCGAAATCCATAGTTCCATCGAACATTGGCAAGCATATTATGGCAAGTTCAGTGAGTTAATATCATTGCATGTGAAGCCCACGCTTTTGAAATTTAAATAAAATAAAAAATAAAAAAGCATGTGTCTGAGAAATTTGAAAAAATAAGATCAAGTAAAGGTCTTCATTGCAAATGTCATCCAAAGTTATTAGAAATGCCAGTATGTAATATGAGCTCCATTTTTAATGAACTGACACAGAGCATAGGCTGTATCTCAGTAGCCCCCTTTCCTAAGATAGAACAACAGCCAAAGTAAAACATATGTTTTAATGCATAAATAGTTCAGCGGTAGATAAATACAGGCAGGAGCCTTTGTTGGTGAAATAAAGTAAATACGGTTAGGTTATTGGCAACTGCTGATTTAACAGTTCCTTGTTTACATAGTAGGCCTATGTACAACGCTAATGTTTAACCACCAAACCATTCATAAACAAAACTGTCTCTATATAATCCATCTGTAAATATGTTAACGGCTTACCTAAATCACTAGAATCTCAGTGTTTTCAGTTCACTGCATGGTCAATGACTTTGGACTTGGCCCCCACATTTTTACCTAGGTCAGGCCAGGTTACATATACACAGCCTCCCTTTTGTCTGCTCCCTTTTCGCACCTTTCTCTTATGAAGCATTTAGACAACGTCAAACCTGCAAGTCTGACCTAAACACCCAGGAATTAAACCAATGACCTTGGCGTTGCTAAATTTCCTGTGAGGTCGCAGCTGCAGTAATTGTGTTCTATTCATTAAACTGAAAACAATTATTTTGAGAATGATGTCGTTGTTTTTCATCGCTACATTTAGCAATGATTAAGAAATGAACCTGTTTTTTGTCATAGATGAATACAATCTTTATCAACAAGCACCAAGAGAGCCCACCTCTTTTTATTTCTCTACAGTGGCTGCACAGGCTAGTTGAAGGCACTTGCAAACAGAAGGAGTCTACATCCCCTCCAGGATGGGGGAGTGGTGTCACGTGGTACCATTACAGAGAGGCACAAAATAACTTTCCAGAAAATTTTTGTTTACTGTTCCTTGCTGGTGGAATGATCTAACTAACACAGCCGAATCCCTTAAAATATTGAAGAAATAGCTGAAAACTTCTGTGAGCACTTAACTACACCCTTCTGACATAATATATATATATATATATATATATATATATATATATATATATATATATATATAAACATTTTAGCCAACAATGGTTGAAAGTTCCGTTGTTACCAACATAGTGTAAAGATTTGGTGTTTCCCGAATTCATAGTTCCAAAAAACAACACACAACATCACAAAGCTGTGTGGTCGGAATAGCTTGTTAATGTGACATATTTTAAATAGATGGTGCATTTGAGAAAAATAAGCAAGCTTATTTTTATAAGCAGTGCAATCAGGGCCAATTAACACACAGGCCTACCGGGCATGTGCTCAAGGCACTAGACCAGAGGGGGGGCCCAGCCAAAATACCTCTCCCTGAATGTGTATTTATATACAGTACAGACCAAAGGTTTGGACACACCTTCTCATTCAAAGAGTTTTCTTTATTTTCATGACTATGAAAATTGTAGATTCACACTGAAGGCATCAAAACTATGAATGAACACATGTGGAATATATATTATATATTTAATTCTATAAAATATTTAATTCTATATATACTATATATACTTCTGCACAACACAACTGATGGTCCCAACCCCATTTATAAGGCAAGAAATCTCACTTATTAAACCTGACAGGGCACACCTGAAGTGAAAACGATTTCAGGTGACTACCTCTTGAAGCTCATCAAGAGAATGCCAAGAGTGTGCAAAGCAGTAATCAAAGCAAAAGGTGGCTACTTTGAAGAACCTAGAATATGACATATTTTCAGTTGTTTCACACTTTTTTGTTATGTATATAATTCCACATGTGTTAATTCATAGTTTTGATGCCTTCAGTGTGAATCTAAAATTTTCATAGTCATGAAAATAAAGAAAACTTTGGTTCAAAGGTGTGTCCAAACTTTTGGTCTGTACTGTATATATATATATCATGCATGTGCAGGAATGTGTACAGGCACTCCAGAGCAGGGCTCTGAACCGGTTTAAGGAACGAAAACGAAAAACGAAAACAAATGACATTAAACAGGAACAGGAACAAAAACGAAAACAAAATCAATTTTAATCGTTCTGAACAGAAACAGAAATTCCAAATTAACCGGTTAATAACGGTATTTTTATCGTTCTCTTTATTATATCAATTTGGCAGACCAAAAACATGAATTCAAATTGTGTGCGCAAATGCGATGGTGACGCATACATATACACCGTGAAATGCCCGCGAAGCAGACGTCATAAGCAGAGCCCTTATGATGCGACGAGCTTAAGGTTACCAAGCACCTGTTTCATGTGCAAAGGTATGTTTAGGTTTAAGTTATTGTAGCCTAATTAAAACTTGTAGTTAAAATTGTCTATTGTTTTAAATTCTCTTTTGTTTGAGTGAAAATAGCCTATAATAGGCTATGTATATTAGGTAAGGAATAATTAAATCAACAGGTTTTTATCGCAGATTAAGCCATGTGGTCAGAATGTGAAGCGGATGGTCTTGAAGGGGCTTATTTCGCTATAGTATTATCAAACAAGAAAATTGTTTTAAAAAAATGATTTGCTCATTTGTAACGCGTTTCCAGGCACGGCCGTAGCCAGCTGAGGTCACCGAGGTCCGGCCATTGGTCATTTTTGTATATTCAAAAATAAAATGCCAAGCTCTCTGAATGATTATTAAGCCGTTTAAACCACCTCATATCACACGAGTGTTTGCAATTCATGTTGATGCGAGAAGCTAGCGCAGTGAACGGGGCTTGAGAGCGCGTTTAGTGAGAGCGCGTGTGCAGCCTCCGTTTGTTGCCAGATCCACGTATTATACGTGTATTTTTCCAAAATAATGTGACACTTTGGGACGTTTATAAAGTGGGAAGTTGAACGTTAGTGTTACTGATATATTAATCTTGTTTAAAAAACACAAGCTTTGAACTTATTTCGGATATCTTTTTCTCTCTTTTTGTAATTGCTTGTTTTTCGTAGCAATATCTGGCAACATTGTACTTTCATAAAAAAAATCTTCTGACGCTAGGCTATATCAGACAAAGACTATAGAATATCTTACCATTTTACCATTCTTAAAAGGACTTTGGCTATATGTAGTGCATTTGAGGGTGTTAATATAGCACAATTTTTTTAACACCTTCGGACCGCGCTAATTTTCAAACCCTGGTTGTGAACTCGTTTACTTTCGGTTTTAAAGACAAGAAGTTCAAATGACACGAACACGGAATTTGGTTTAATCATTTGTAAACATAATGCCAAACATGTTATTAAAAGGCACACACTATCTATCTATCTATCTATCTATCTATCTATCTATCTATCTATCTATCTATCTATCTATCTATCTATCTATCTATCTATCTATCTATCTATCTATCGTGCTGTGTAATAAAATAACGTTATTAACCGGTATTTTTTCTAGAAAACCGTTCTCGGAACGTATTGTTTAATGAGGAACGCAAGAACAGAAACGTTATAATATCGATTCTGCTCGGAGTGAACCGAATGGATTTTTTTTCCGTTTTTAAGCCCTGCTCCAGAGTATTACGTAATATGGAACCTGCATTAAAGCAAACATCAAGCAAAATGAAAATAACCTGTTATCATTCGGAAAACCCTCTGATCAAAAAGCAAAACTCATCTGGCAATTGTAGGCATTTAAGCCCGGGACACACCAACCCGACGCCAACCAACTAGCGCTGAAGAAAGCCGACCGTCTTGTCGCCTCTAGTCGGCTGCATCTGCGGGCGTCTGGGCAATTAAACTGAGCTCGAACACACCGAACTGATGACACCCGACTACAAACTAGAAGGTGCTTTCTGCGCATGCGTGAGGAGATATACCGTTGAGTACCTGCAGATGGCAGTAGTCTGTATTTTCCGACGCGAGCACGACGAAAGCTGACGAGAGCCAACGTGCGGAACATACCGAACCGACGTGCTTCACCAGCGCCCACCAACTGCCCGACGAGGCCAGACGGCCGATAGTCGGCTTGGTGTGTCCCGGCCTTTACATACACACCTAAAATCACTTGCACAGAAAACAGAACACCAATCGGTCTGAGCCTTAGCACTACAAATAGGCCTCAGATCATTGGGTTTCTAGATGCACTACATGCAGTTGTGCAGGACAGACCCAGGTTTGTTGTTATCTGGGATAATGTTAGTTTCCACTGGGCGGTGCTGGTCCAAAATTGGTTCAACAACCATAACCATTTCACAGTTTTATACCTGCCCCCTGCCCCCTTACAGCCCCTTTCTAAGTACATCGCCTGTGAAGTTGACAAGCTCTTGTGGCCAGACCCAAACAGAAGGCGGTATCCATAAGACCCCAGCCCCCCCAGATTTTTAGTGTAGTTTAATAGTGTGAACTAATTCCTGGCAAATTCTTTGATCTTTGTATTAAGTCTCAGTAGGTAATGGAGTAAATAAATATAACTAACTGTAACTAAACTGCATTTATTTGTTAAAGGGTTACTCCACCCCAAAATGAAAATTTTGTCATTAATCACTTATCCCCATGTCATTCCAAACTCGTAAAAGCTTTGTTCGTCTTTAGAACACAATTTAAGATATTTTGGATGACAACCGGGAGCTTTGTGGCTGTCCCATTGAGTGGCAAGTAAATAACACTGTCAAGGCTCAGAAAAGTATGAAAGACGTGGTCAAAATAGTCCATCAGTGGTTCAACCATAATTTTACAAAGCTACGAGAATACTTTTTGTACGCAAAGAAAACAAAAATATTAAATTAAATAATTATTAAATAATTCATCTCTCCCTGAACGCAAACAGCGTATGTTGTTCTCTCTCAGCTGTGTCACGTGGATACGCTGTTTTTGTTCGAATCAAAGCGTAAATAAACGTGTGTTCAGGGGGGTGTTTACGTTAGGGGGGCCCAAGCAAACCTCCGGGAGGGGGCGCCGCGATCGTGTTCCGGCAGGGCTTGAGGGACCCCATGCAGTTGCGTGCTTTGCGTGGTCGGTAAACAATGCGTGTGTTGTGGCTGACACAGAACAGCATATGCTGCAACTATGGTCACAAGTTCTGGAACCATTCTGGAATTTGCAACTATAGTTAGCCAAACATGCTTTTGTTTAGACGTTTTAGACTATTAAGCTGGATGATGATTATTTTCTTCTGCAGATCTGATACAGCTCAATCGACTTGATTGATCGACTTGAATCGATGAATTTTACAACATCGATACTTGTATTGATCTGAAATTAATCAACTTTGAGCTGACTGATACATGAATCATCATGTAGAGCCAGAGGCAGGCTTACCCATTAGGCAAAGGTAAACTTTTTAGGTATCAGTGGTATGAGATAACAGCATAACAGCAGAACCCACACCAAACTACTCATTTATTTTCACATTTATGATTAAACTTTGATGCAGTTTTATGTCATTAAAAGTCTAAAGCATTTATTTATAACTTACGGTAACTTTTTAAAAAATTTTAAAGTATGTTAGTATGTTTAATAGACAATAATTGCACAATTGTATTTTTTGTGAACAAACAACATTACAGCAGCATCAGAGTGCTGGGTATCTTTCTACTGTATGTAGTAAGGAACACAACTTTAATGTGCATCTGTGGCATAACATGCACACTCACACCCTAGCACCGTGTCTACACCAGATGCGACAGTTAAAGTCTGTCCACACCGCTGCAAATCAGTTAAACTTTTTGTGAGCACGTCATAAATAGAACGCGGCAGCAGATTACTGTCAGGGATTTGCCGTGTCTTATGTATTTTGTTGCGTCGTGCCGCGCCACTCGCTTCCGGTGTAGACACGGTATAAAGAGTAGCCCGGAAAATGGAGCGCAGCTGGAGGAAAACAAAAAAAGAGGTCATTTGTATTGCATGTTGGAAAAGTTGCCTATCCTACTGATAGATCTGATTACTTTTAGTCAAAACAAAGAAAACAAACACAACCCACAAAGAGAACTCTGTGAGCCTGGTTTACTATGGTCCTTTTGCATTATTGACACACTATTTCCCTATTTAATACTGTAAAACTGCTTTGACACAGTCAGTATTGTTAAAGCACTATATGACTAAAGGTGACTTGACATATATTTAATTGTTTGATCACAATTATTGCTAGGGGCAATTTGGTAGCTGCTGGATATTGGTAGGTACATGTCCCTAGTCCTTACCTAAATTTATACCCTTGCCCACCAATGTCAAAATCAATCCTAAGCCCTTGACCATTTATGTGCGGATCTCTGCTTTGTTTACAGCGGTTACAGGGAAACTGTTGTATTTATGACGTTCCAAAATGCCTCCTACTGGCAGAAAACAAATGTGCATTTCCAATAATCCCTTTTGCAGTTTATGTTTAGACCAATGTGAAAATCAACACACGACCCAGTTTTAAATTGTTATCAATCACCTTTATTTTTACTGCGCTTTTAACAATACAGGTTGTGTCAAAGCAACTGTACAGTATTAAATATGACAATAGTGTCAATAGTGCAAAAGTTCCATGTTGCAGCAAAGTCAAAGCAATTGTACAGTATTAAATATGACAATAGTGTCAATAGTGCAAAAGTTCCATGTTGCAGCAAAGTCTTATCTTATGCGCCAATGGCCGTCTAGGTGAGGAGTTCTTCACTGATAATCCATTTCTGGGGCTCATCTAGCTGATGTGGTTTCCACTGACATTCAGGGTTGTAGGCTGTTATAATTATACTAAAAAAAGGTTTCAAGTCTCAATTGTGAGCTTTATCATTTTATAATTTATTTAGTTTTTGTAAAAACCTGCATTGTGAAAAAAAACTGTAAATTAATTGCTATTTCGTGGTCTAAATGAAAGAAAGCCTTTATAACATGTATATGAAAAATGTAGAAACATTGGACACAATAATGGGGCACCACTGTGCTATTGTGCAGCAGCAAGCATCACAACAGAGAAAGGAACCTCAAGGTTAATATACGTAAATCTTGCCCGGGCCCCCAAATCCGCCCCTGTGTAAAGCTGCTTACAGCCTAAATTATTTCTTTGAATATATTGAACACTCTAAAAACAAATGCTGCTATATAGCACTAAAAGTGGTTCTTTGGCTCGTAATCATAGGAGAACCACTTTTAGTGCTATATAGCACCTATTTTAAAAGGTGCTATATGGCACCTTTATCAAATGGTTCTATGTAGAACCATCAGATGTACCATATACCATTTTATTACTTCAACAAAAATGGTGCTCAATAGAAACAATCATAGGGGCTTGTAATCATAGGGAAACTTTTTTGGAACTTGACACCCACTCTTAAAGAAGCTATGGCACAGTTTCCTATGTCAAATATTTCCTTATGGAGGCCTGAGGGGCAAAAAGATCTTCAGGAAATACACTGTATGTTAATGCTGTTTTTAATCCTTTCCCCAACTGAAGAGTTTAAGAGAGAGTCAGAGATCCTTATTCAGAGGCTTAACAGGTTCGTTGTATGGCAGTGGTGCTATATAGCACCTTAACGACCACAAAGAACCACTGAAGAACCAGACAGGGGCTTGACCGGTTCTTTATACACTAACGGTGCTATATAGCACCACAATCACACCAAAGAACCGCTGAAGAACCGCTGAAGCACCATTTTTTTCTGTGTGAACTTCACAGTTATGTAATCAAACTTTTTTTTTTTTTTTACATTTTTCCCTGTTTGAACAACACTTAAGAAAGATGACTGGAGAGGCAATCCCAACAATGGTTGGGATTTAAACACTGCAAAAATATTTTTTTTTTTCACATTTTAGAAGAAAATTATTGCATGCACATAATATTTTGCAGTACGCATTTTAACGTGGTTAATTGTGTGCACCAAGGAATTAATATTAGATGAAAAGTCGTATGAATGCAGTTACATCATGCAGCCTCAATGGTGGCACACTTACTCCATAAACAGCTGTTCATTAACAACGGCGTCACCGCATTCACCGCAATTTGTCTGTAAATAATTTCTTTAAAACTTGCATAATATAAGAGAGGAGAACTGAATCTCTATCTCACTCTTTCTACCTCTCCGAAAAGCTTATAACAGGCCTATACTAATATAATTATTATTGCAACAACAATAATTATGTAACCCTTTTCGTTGGTGTGCTCCCCCAAATGGCTCTGCGTTGTGTTTATGTAAGGAGTGAATGAGGAGGACACCAAGATTGTCGTTGAATCAAAGCTGAGTAGCTTTCTTTTATTGGGCTCTTTCTCCACATCAGTCACTATGCAGCAAACAGCATTTTCCTTCACATCCACCACAGAACTGCAACATTCTTCTCATAAGAAAACAGAGCTGTGTCAGTTAACAAGAAGCATCAATATATATACAATATGCATCCAGTTATTGAAAGGAAATTATATAGTGGTGGTTGCACTTAAATGGACACTTTTCACACTGTTACAAACTCGCTCAAACACAGGATAATAAACTTCAACATATTACAAATTAAGATAAATGTTAGAAGCATAAAGATTACAAAGAATAAAACCCCAAAATACTCAGATAAAGCTCAACACAATGCAATTGCCCACATGGAATTAATTAAACACAAATAATAAACCATCCACCAAAAATAAACACACATATGTGTTAGTGAGTACTTTAACAACAATATATTTCTTAAACTGGGATGGATGGCTAATATAACTAAATAAATAAAGCAGATTTTAAAGAGAACAGGACAACCCTTCCTACCTTCTCATAAGAAAACAGAGCTGTGGCTAACAACAGCTCCACCCCTGTAATGGAGGCTCACACAACAATGAATTACAGCTCCCTCCTAAGGCTGGGAGAGCACACTACACCTTCCCTACATCCACCCCCACTTTAACTGATGGCGTCTCAGTCATCACTTAATATAAAACATACCCGCATGACCAATATAAAGTCAGCTAAAACCCTTAAGACTTTCTTTGAGGTGTGGGTGTGGAGTGTGCATGTGTATATGTAGTGGGGTTAAGGCAGAGCTTCTTCTTCACTTTAGCCTTTTCCCAAACTTTCCTTCCTCTCTCGATCTTCTCTTTGTCACTTTCACTTTGGAGGCCATGCATCTCCAAGGAGAGTCTATTTGGTGGGCGTCTTTTCCGCTCAGGATACCTCCGTTTTGGTTTTTTAGGTTCGGAGTCTTTCAGCAGTGTCTGCTCCTTGTGTCTTTCCTCTTCATTCACCGTCCCCTGCAACTTGCTTACATCCTCTTCACTTTCTTTCTCCACTGCAGCTGAAGAATCCATGCATGTATACTGTGTAACAGCACCACTTTCTCCCTCCTCCATTGTCTCCAAATCCACCTCTTCTGCATCAGAAGCTCTTGACTCGAGTTCACACATTTCCTCAGTGTCTGACTCTTCCTCAGTTGGGTGGGACTTTTCAACTGGAAAAAACATACACTGGGCCAGAAGATTGCGGTGAATAACTCTTTCCTTATCTCCAGCTTCCATACGAACAACGTACACTGGGGTTCCTGGCTGTTTCTTCACCACAACATATGGACACGGTTCCCACCTGTCTGCTAGCTTCTGTTTCCCCTCAACATGACATATTTTCACCATCACTCTGTCACCAGGTTTAAACACATTACTCTTGACTTTCTTATCATAGTGCTTCTTCTGAAGATCCTTAGCATGTCTCGACATTCGGTCTGCCTCACCATAAGCATAGGTCATGCACTCACGCAGGGTTTGAACATATCCACTGTACTCACATGGCTCATTTGCAGTTGATAGGCCAAAAAGGAGATCAACAGGCAGTCGAGGATGCCTGCCATACATCAAAAAGTATGGGGAGAAACCAGTCGAATCATGCTGAGTGCAATTGTAAGCATGTGTCAGTGCATCAACATATTCATGCCACCTGGGTTTCTGATCAGGATCAAGTGTGCCCAACATATTCATTAGAGTTCTGTTGAACCTCTCCGTGAGCCCATTTCCCTGTGGGTGGTAGGGACTGGTATGAGTCCTTGCAATTCCAGTCAACTTGCACAACTCCTTGACCACTGTACTCTCAAAATTTCTGCCCTGATCTGCATGAAGTCTTGCTGGAAATCCAAATCGACAAAAGAAATTCTTCCACAGCACCTTTGCTACAGTGACAGCCTTCTGGTCTTTTGTGGGATAAGCCTGGGCGAATCTCGAAAAATGATCAGTTACCACCAGGACATTCTCTATTCCTCCCTTAGACTTTTCCAGGACAAGGAAATCCATGCAGATGAGTTCCATAGGGGCATTAGTGTGAATGCTCACCAACGGTGCCTTATTTCCAGCTGTGGGAGTCTTTCGCAGACAACATCTTTCACACTGCTCACACCAGGATTTTATTTCATGATGCATTTTTGGCCAAAAGAACCGTTCCCGGAAGAGATGCAAGGTACGCTCAAATCCTAAGTGGCCAGAATCATCATGAAGACTTGTTTTAACCAGAAGTCTCATTTTCTCTGGTAAGACCAGCTGGGCAATAGACCGTCCCTGGACATCTTTAACGTGCCTATAAAGAATTCCGTCCTTGACTACCAGCCTATTCCATTCTTTTAAGAGAAGCACGGTATCTTTCCCTTTCTCCAACCTTTCTCCACGTCTTGGCTTTCTGTTAAGTGTCTTGTAGTGCAGGACAGGCCCAATGACAGTGTCCTCCTTTTGACATCCTCTGATCTCCAATTTCGTCATTGCAGGCAGTGCATCAGTTCCCGCTCCATCAAATGGGTCAGCTGGCTTGTCAACACTGTCCAGAAATTCTCCCTCTTTGCATACAACAGTTCTCTCCACTTGCTTACTAACATCATCTTTCTGCCCCCCTGAAACATCTTCGCAGGACTGGACTAGCTGAGTAGAGGGAATCCTCTGTGGGCATGACTGAAGAGCTTCTGTTACCTCTTGTCTTGACATCCTTGAGAGAGCATCGGCATTAGAGTTAGACTTCCCCTGCCTATACTCAATGTCAAAATCAAACATGGCAAGTTGTGATGTCCAGCGGTGACCTGTGGCATCTAAATTTGCGGTGCTCATCACATATTTAAGAGGGTTGTTATCAGTCAGCACAGAAAACTTGTGCCCATAGAGGTGGTCATAGAACTTTTCTGTAACTGCCCACTTTAGAGCTAAAAACTCTAATTTGTGTGCCGGATAGCGGGTTTCAGGTGGTCTCAAGCCTCTGCTCGCATAAGCAATCACTTTTTCCACACCATCTTGAACTTGAGCAAGGACCGCCCCAAGGCCCTCACCGGAAGCATCTGTTTGCAGCACAAATGGTAAGCTGTAATTGGGGTAGCCCAGCACTGGTGTTGTAGTCAATCTGTCCTTCAATGCTTCAAACGCTTTCTCACATTCATCTGACCATTCAAACGGCTTTGCAGGTCCAGAAGTTCCTTTCACACCTCTTTTCTTTTTCTTTGGGTCACCAGAGGTAAGTCTATACAGGGGTGCCACTAGTGTTGCATATCCCTTAATGAACCGTCTGTAGTACCCCGCGAAACCAACAAACCCCAGCACCTCCTTCACATTTGATGGCCGCTTCCAGTCTCTCACTCGGCTTATCTTCTCAGGATCTGTATGAATACCCTTCGCAGACACCACGTGGCCAAGGTATTGAACTTCTTCCCTTAGCAAACTGCACTTTTGAGGCTTCAGCTTCAAACCATGTTTGCGGAGCCGGCTGAATACTACATCTAATCGCTCAAGGTGCTCTTCGAAAGTCCTAGAGAAGATAATTATGTCATCAAGGTAGATCAGTAGGCTCTCAAAATTCAAGTCACCAAAACAGGAGGTCATCAATCTTTGGAATGTCGATGGGGCATTCTGCAGGCCAAATGGCATCCTGTTGGCCTCAAATAACCCCATGGGGGTGCTGAAAGCAGTTTTGTGTTTGTCATGTTCAGCCACCTCAACTTGCCAGTAACCAGATGTAAGATCCAGAGTCGAGAAGAACCTTGCCTGTCCCAATGCCTCCAATGCATCCTCAATTCGTGGCAGAGGAAAAGCATCTCTGGTGCTGCAGGAATTCAATTTCCTGTAGTCCACGCAGATCCTCAGAGTGCCATCTTTTTTTGATACCACAACAATAGGGGATGCATATGGGCTTTTACTTGGACGAATGACTCCAGCTTCTTCCATCTGTGATATGGCCTTACGTACCTCCTGGTACTGAGACGGGGGAATTTTCCGATACGGGAGGCGGAATGGTTTGGAGTCCACCAGTGGTATCTCATGTTGCACAGTGGTGGTATGGCCATAGTCCATTGAGTGTTTGGAGAAGACGTCAGCATTTCTTCTCAACAAATCCCGGAGCAATGTCAACTGCTCCTCACCTTCCACAGCTGCAGCACTAAGATCAACCCCACATGTCATACCATCATTGGACTCAACACTGGTAGTCTGCTGGTGACTTTGACAAGATGTCGTCACTGAGTTCTCACAATGACTTTGACACATTAACTTATTCCGGCATGGCATTTGGCACTTTTCTCCTTCCTTAACAACATTCTGGATCAGGAAAGCGTCTGCAAGCAGGGTCTTTGGATTGACAACTACATCCCTCTCAGACAAATTCAAAAGACGGACAGGAACACAACCTTTTTCCACATTAGCCAGCAGCCTGGCAACCAAAAGACCTTCTGGTAGCCTTTTGGAAGAATCATTTTCCACCAGAACTGTGTACTGTGTTCTTTTCGGTCCTCCCATAACTCTTCCAATAACATCCTGCTCTGTACCCGCTGGTATTCTTATTCTGTGGCCAGCATACTGTATTCGACCCACTTTACCTTCAGCTCCACCAGGTTCACATCTACTCAGAGCCACAAGTGCGGAGTGCCACTCAGGATTAGTCAATTTCACTTTGTCCAGATATTTCCTGCCATATGATGCTTGGAGATCCTTTCTGGAAACCCGTATTACATTAGTTCCAATGAGCAATGGAACACAGGACCTGTACTCTGTTACAGGGACAACGAAAGCAGGAACATTTGTGTAGACCCTTCCCAAAAACGTGAGGTTGATACAAAGAACACCAACATAAGACACGGATTGGCCAGCGGCACCTTCAATGGGGATATCTGACGGCTGCAATTCCTGAGTACAAAGAACAGGATGTCTGCGCCAAAACTCATCAGTAATTGTGGTTACCTGAGAGCCGGAGTCAATAAGAGCTCTACACATCTCACCATCCACTTCTACCACCCCCTCATTACAGGGACCTACCAGCGGGGTATCAGCTGGTTTAGACTTGCCAGTCTCGTGTTGCTGGGGACTCTGTTGCATGCCTGTGGTTGCCCCGGTAACCACAGGCCCTACACATTTAAATCCTGCCTGGTCTCTGCTCCATTTTCAGCTGGAGCCACCTCATCAGTCATCACTGTCCGACACAAACGTGCAATGTGTCCTGGATTTCCACAACGATAGCACACTATGCCCCTTACTCCCGTGTCACCACTCACTTGAGATCTCTGAGCCCTAGGAAGCACTATCTGTGGTGGTGCTCCAACTCTAGCTTCCAATTGTGTCAACCTATTAATCTGGTCCTCTTGGCTGCTCACCAGTTTCTTTACCAGGGCTGTGAGTTCAGTCAGTTCTGAGTTCTGCCTGTTCGCTTTCTCTGTTCTCTGGTTTTCTCCATTCTGGTTACCACTGGCAGTTGTAAACTGAGCCTGGGCATACGTTTTTTTAACCTTTGGCTGTGTCTGAAACTTCTTTGACTCCCGAGCAAGGTTACGAAGTTCCGCTTGAAGTTCACGAAAACTTAGAAGCCTCGGCTTCATTGGCGCCAGCCTGTGATAAACCTCCTCATCACTCAATCCTCTCATGAACTGACGAGTCAGTTTGCCATCTCGGTCTATAAAGGGCTGGCCTTCATACTGTGCCTCTTCCACTGAGCGTAAAGTGGCCTCTAGAGCAATGGCGTATGAACATGCTGATTCGCCAGGGCGCTGGAATCTCTCATAAAAATCTGCTAATGGGTCCAGAGATGTCTGCATATCACTGTACTCAGCTCGTAGTTCTTCAAAAGCTCTGCCAGTAGTCTGCTCATTAGGCGGGAGATTCAAAACTAACCTCCTGGCTTCACCACTCAAATGTCGCACTACTGTAGCAAAGCCCAGATTTGCAGGCATGCCCCCAGCGTCAAGGAGATACTGCATATCCCGTATCCAGTCTTCAATAAGTATCCTGCCATCAGGACCACCGCCGAATATTTGCACATTTCGCACTTGGTGTGTCTGCGTAAAACTTGGCTGTGGCATGGACATTGCAGGGGCATAGTTGCTTCCGTCTTGCTGATAAGCCATACGCTAATGTCTATTCTGAGGTTGTTGTATGGGAATGGGTCGTTGCGCATACATATGCGAACCGTGATATACTGGCACAGTCCTAGGGGCATATACAGGAGTCGAGGAAGTTGGTGGAATGGCACTGTTCGAATGTAAGGTGTGCTGTTGATCACTGGAAGCTTGGTGCAATCGCACAGGGTCTGAGTTGTGAGAAAAACTAGTTCCAGACAAGACAGGAGGTGCTGGGGGCAGAAATGAGTCAGGAGGTGTTGAGTATCCGGTATTCGGTACACCATAGCGGAAGGATGGAGGGGCCTGAGTCAAGTAAGCTTGGGGTGAAACAGTATTTGCGGTAGGGAAATGCAGGTCATATGGAGATGAGTACATATTAGGGTCAGTAGGAATGTGGGCTTTAGGTGGCCTAGTCGACGCTGGAGGTGGGTGTGGGACATCTGGAGAAGGGGTCATGTCAGTTGGCATTCCACTGGCCATGTTCGACGAGACATGCATGGTAGTGATATTGCCGTGCATGTTAGTTAGTGATGAGCTAGTCGGCACATTAGGTGGGTGCGGGCTAACTGAAGAGATGTGCATGGTGGTAGGAAATCCACCGGGGGTGTTGTCTTGGACTTGAGAATGAGCTGAGGGCTGATGTTGCATGAAGGAGCTAGGGCAGGTGTTTGATTGGTGCCAGCTCACTGCAGAAGGAGGTACAGTCTGTGTGTGTGCTGCTAACTGTGTTGACTCTGGCCTGACAGACTGCTGAAAGTTATTATCTGGCTGGGACACAGTCTCAATACTCAAATTGACAGGCATACTTATTTCATACTGTTGGCTTTTGTCTTGCTTGACTGGTAGCCATGGGGTAGCCTGAAAGGGCAGCCTTTGTGGTACTTGTGGATGGAGAGGTGCTCGACGAGGGGTGGCATCAGGGAACCCCTGCACTTCTGTGTTACTTAATTGACTCATCTTGACTGTGCAAAATACAGTATTGCACTATGTGTAGTGTTTGCCAATGTAACTATATGAAAAATGTAGTGCTGATTAATGCATTAAGTGAATGTGTTGTATATTTCTTATGTTTCCTCTATTCACAAAGCACTTTATCCAAAATGAAGGCGAGAAAAAAAAAAAAAAACTTGAATATACCCTAATACTAGTCAGATACCCCCCCAAAAAAGTATATAGTTTCAAAAAAACATAGCAATTCACATACGTGTTACCTCAATTAACACTGTTATAGCACATTATGAAAAGTTCAGAAACAGAAATAACAAAATACTCCTTAAACAAAACTTAGTTCAGTCCAACAATATATTTAACACTGCCACTTTAAGGCAAAAGATGTGAGGGGATTTTTTTTTCTCTCTCTTTTTTTTTTTTTTCTCCACTCACACAACCTATTTGTACAAAAGCTTACTTCCTTTGACGAAGAAATCAACGATCCTGGTCACGGCACCAAAGATGTAACCCTTTTCGTTGGTGTGCTCCCCCAAATGGCTCTGCGTTGTGTTTATGTAAGGAGTGAATGAGGAGGACACCAAGATTGTCGTTGAATCAAAGCTGAGTAGCTTTCTTTTATTGGGCTCTTTCTCCACATCAGTCACTATGCAGCAAACAGCATTTTCCTTCACATCCACCACAGAACTGCAACATTCTTCTCATAAGAAAACAGAGCTGTGTCAGTTAACAAGAAGCATCAATATATATACAATATGCATCCAGTTATTGAAAGGAAATTATATAGTGGTGGTTGCACTTAAATGGACACTTTTCACACTGTTACAAACTCGCTCAAACACAGGATAATAAACTTCAACATATTACAAATTAAGATAATTGTTAGAAGCATAAAGATTACAAAGAATAAAACCCCAAAATACTCAGATAAAGCTCAACACAATGCAATTGCCCACATGGAATTAATTAAACACAAATAATAAACCATCCACCAAAAATAAACACACATATGTGTTAGTGAGTACTTTAACAACAATATATTTCTTAAACTGGGATGGATGGCTAATATAACTAAATAAATAAAGCAGATTTTAAAGAGAACAGGACAACCCTTCCTACCTTCTCATAAGAAAACAGAGCTGTGGCTAACAACAGCTCCACCCCTGTAATGGAGGCTCACACAACAATGAATTACAGCTCCCTCCTAAGGCTGGGAGAGCACACTACACCTTCCCTACAATTATAATAATATACATTTTCTTTAACCAACTGAAATAAGTGTGCACGGTGATTCTGTATTCTTAAAATTAAATAAAATAAAATGTTTTAAAATTTAATTAAAATCCTATTGAAACTAACCACCCCTGTGAAAACACTGCTGGCGTGGGAAAACACAAAATGCCATAGATATATTGGGTTAAATTTAACATTTAATGAGTTAAAAAAGTTTCTATTTTAAACGTGCATCAGCCTCTGGCATGCTCCCTACAGTATAATAACAGTTGCGGAGCTCTATGCAGTTTCAGTTTGGTTTCTAGAACGTCTTCTAAAGCTACACTATTTTCATGACAGTCGATTTAAAATGTTTGCTTTCTTTATTTTACAGCATGTTTGTTTACTTAGTAATTTCTGATTTTGTGTTGTAAATAGTCTGTAAGTCTCCTTTAAATATGACTTAACTGATAAATTCAGTAAAGCTAAAGGCCCGTAGCCAGGGGGGGTTCGGGTGGTTCGAACGAACCACCCCATATTGCCAAAGGTCCATAATTTAAATACATTTTTTTTTATAAACAAGTGTTCGTTTAAATAACGACATAGAATTAGTGTAAAAGCTTTAATTATTAAAGATGTCATAAATTTGGACAAGGAAAGACAAGAATCGCATTATTTACGGTGCCCGCCAGGGGACACCTTCGGTTCACTTATGTTTGTCGTGGCCACGAGATATTAATTCGTGGGAACATGATATTATGTTGTGGCCACGAGATAATATCACGTTCCCACGAGTTAATATGACGTTCCCACGAATTAATATCTCGTGGCCACAACATAATATCATGTTCCCACGAGTTTATATGTCGTGGCCACGACAAACATAAGTGAACCGAAGGTGTCCCCTGGCGGGCACCGTACATTATGGATTAAATGCGATAGTCATTTAAAGTATGCCACACGGACCGTTTATACTGTATCCGCTCAGATCACAGCAGCGGAGCGCAAATTCACTAAAGCAGACGCGTTTACTAGCGAGCACTAAACAGCGCTGTAAGATCCACAATGAAGCGCTTGAATTTAATAAAAGAACACAAATGACTTTGCGACTTAAACAGGTGAAACAGCGCTGACAAACAGGAGAAACACTGTGCGCGACGATACAGTCAGAATCATTTACCATGTAGCCTTTTTATTTTACACTAACTGCACCATGGTATTGCGGTAGAAATGCGGAATATTATATTAATGTAGACATGTATTAACTGCAAAGAAGTAATGTAATATAGTATCTATAGCATTTGTGCATTTATACTAAATTTATTTAGACCACTGTTCTTTATACAAATACATAGAAAATATGTGGGCTAGTTAATTTTTATACCATGGTGTTAAGGTGCTATAGGCCTATGTGTGTGTTTTTACTGGTTATCATGTATGCTACTAGCAAGGGTTCATTTTAATAACTCAAACAGTCAGAATAATTACATTTCACCATAAAAAATGAGCTTTGTTACAATTTTTACAGATGTTATTGTTTTTTATGAACATTATCTGAGCTGTAAATCATGATAGAGGTTTAATATTTTACTAGACATTGCTTTATCCCGCTCATTCAATATTAATTCTATTTCTGCAGGTCTTAAAAAAGGAAACAAAAAGCCTTAATTTTGATTTAAAAAATCCTTCAGATACCATGTAGGCCTATATAGTTAAACAAAATTCCTTTCTTGATATTTGTGTTTTGAAAAGGAGGACACTGCATAGGGCCCAGAGGTTGAAAGGGGCCCAGAAAACTCAGTGCAGGGGTGTAGCATGGGTCAAAGAAGAACACGGTACTTTCTGACTAGAGGCAGTTCTGGACCCTTTTTAGATTGTCATCAACTTTTTTATTTTTCTTGTTCAATTTGCACAGTGAACATAGTTATAGCTACGGTGGCCGAGAGAGGCCAACACGCTGCAAACTTAAGAAAACACATGCAAACAGAAAAAACGACAACAAATTAAGAAAACATCTTCATCAGTTTGACAACACAGGCGCTGCAAATCCTCGCAACGCAAACACAAATACGGAAACGCGCTGCAAATTCTCACAACACAACCAAACTCAGAAACGCGCTGCGAACACAGGAACGCTCTGCAAACACACAAACGCGCTGCATATAGCTCGGTCCACAACGGAAATGTTTCAGGGGGACCTCAAAAAGTGACGAACCCATCTGGGACCTGATTATTTGTTCTGTGGCTGTTGGTCAGAGCAGAGGTGTTATCGGTGAACTATCACCTTTTAGTGATAGTATAGTATCACTTAAAGGTGATAGTGATATAAATAATCAGGTAATATAGTGATATAAATAATCAGGTCCCAGATGAGTTCGTCACTTTTTGAGGTCCCCCTGAAACATTTCCGTTGTGGACCGAGCTATATGCAGCGCGTTTGTTAGTTTGCAGCGCCTTCATGTGTTCGCAGCGCGTTTCTGAGTTTGGTTGTGTTGTGAGAATTTGCAGCGCGTTTCCATATTTGTGTTTGCGTTGCGAGGATTTGCAGCGCCTGTGTTGTCAAACTGATGAAGATGTTTTCTTAATTTGTTGTCGTTTTTTCTGTTTGCATGTGTTTTCTTAAGTTTGCAGCGCATTGGCCTCTCTCTGCCACCGTATATAGCTCTTATTTTTGAACTCTCAAAAAAATGCACCAAATTAATGGATTTACCTTTAAAATGTATAAAATTTTCTCCTGGGGGGCATGCCCCCGGACCCCCCTAGAGGGATGCACATTCACCCACCATTATCTCTCGAAATCTTACATGACCATGCTGTGGGCCCTCAACCAACACCATTACCCCCTGATGCTTTGGCTCAAGCCAAGTTTTTTATTTAAATCCTACAAACACAAACTCAATTAGAAGTGTGTCATGATCTGTGCATTTATTGCATTAACAATGTCAGTTGTGGCTCTTTATTAATTGCTTTAGGTATTTGTGTATATTTACTGAATAAGGTAGTACATGATCTTGGTAAGTTTGACCTCATTGTAGTAAATATGTTTGGTGCATCAAAAATCATGCTTATTAAGATACCAACAGACTGCTACCAGAGACTGCTAATCCAGCACAAACGTGCATGAGAAGTCACCAAAATGAAGTAGGCGATTTGAACCTCATAATTAAATACAAAATGGGTGGGAACTGAAAAAGGTCCACCTTTTGAAAAAAAGAACCCCCCCCCCCCCCCCCCCTTCTGCTAGGTTGGCTACAGAAAGTAAAGGTCATAAAATATCAACGTCATTAAGGTCTCAATAGAGTGCCAGATTAGGATTTTATCACCTGCAAATTACAAAGAGCAGTCTCTACCAAGATGCATTTTAATGTGAAGAGGAGGATGGGCTTGTGTAAGTATTTTTTTCCTATTTTCTCTGGAGCTCATTTAACATGATGTACAAAGAGGCTTTAGATGCTGCTATTACATCAGGCATTGTTTTATAATAGCGGGGAACAAATACAAGGACAGAAGAGCGTGAGGGAATTGAAAGGTCGAAGTAGAAAAATGGCAGAGCGAACCGTTGCTGGGAGAAGGAAAAAAGGTAAGACATTGACACTGCTATGATTTGAACTGGGCAGAACGTCCACAGCTGATGACATTTTAATGGTGCAGGAAATGCCGTGGAATGCGTCTTTTTTTCTTGTATGTAGTATGATCCTGTGGTGACGTCACTGTTTTCTGGTTATTTATTTATGTATCTGCATTTTAGAACATTTACTTCTATTCTCAGGATTCCCAGGGTTTTCAAGAGTTATTTTTGATGTACTGATGTTTTATGGTGGGGATATACATTGTCGTTTGCATGTATTTTATTTTTTTGTTTGTTTTATAAAGCACTTTTAAAAACCATGGGTTGGGTGCTGTATTCGCATTAAAACAACTACAGTAAAATACAAGAAGAAACCATTAATTCTTATGTTGGATATAGTTATTGTCTTGAAGTGGATAGCTTTTTAGCTGATGCGTGGTTTAGGTAGTTTGATGTTGTTAGGGTTGACTTCCTGGCTCGACAACAAAAAACTGCCTTGATTACGTCAGTTTGCCTTCACCAAGGCCACTCATTTCCGCCAAATTACCCTTGCAGACTGCGCAAATGGCATTGTAAATGAACCACCGCCGCCTGCTCTACAATACACAGTATAGTCTCTATCCTTTCAACATCTTCGTCAGTTTTATATGGTGGCCAGTAAAAATTCTATGACTTCCAGTGGTTGAATTGGGGTTATAAACAGGGGCGGCGTACTTGGGTAAAGTTGGTTTTATATTCGGACATTCAGACTTCCGCGTTCAATAACTCTGTTAATCTGCATCAAAAAAGGCTATTTTTGGTCAAACATCATTACCCACTATTATGAGCACAAACTACAACGCATTTTTCTGCAGAAGTCGGCGTTTTAAAGAAGCTGATAAACACGCTTACCTCTATGGAGTGTCGTGACGTCATCGCTCATCTGAGGGACCGTCTTCAAATTACGTTTCCATTACGGCAGCCTCTAACAATTCACTGTCCATGGTACTAAAGTCATCAGAGAACATGACATCAAAGATTTTAAATAGTTACATTTTAAATAGCTGAAACAAACCCATTAACAACATTTTAAACAATAATAAATGTAAATGTATTTTGTAAAAAAAAAATTTGTAAATTTTTTTTTAATTGTTCTAACTGTATAGTGTCAGGAGTGTTCATGATCTTGTCTATTACAATGAGTTATTTATTTATTTGCTTGGTCAGACACATAACTGTTGTAACACGACAGTGTACTCAAGTAAAAGCACCCCAAGGTGGCAGGTGTTGTCCAGCAAATGCGATATTCATATATTGTTCTCAATTGATTATACAACCTATTCAGCTGTGGATGCAATAATACAATACAGAAGATACATTTATGCTTTATAAATATTATATTAGTCATGGAATCCCCGACTGCCCTCTGCAACTTGAGCGGTTAGCCAAGCTCAGGTCTGGGTGTACAAGGGTACCAGACAGAGCTAAATTCCCTCAAACGAAAGCAAAAGCAAATGAAGACATGGCAAACTATTCACACGTGTTTTGCAGCGTTCAGCAATGTAGCTAATCACAGACACAGAGATCTCTATGAACTAAGATTAGTGACCTTTTCCAGAATCAGAATTCTCGACCGTGAGCCCGTCTTTTTTCCCCTTTTCCCAAAACAATTTAATACTAATAATAGTTTCAGCTATTAAAATAGTTCAATAGCAAAGTGATTGTATCTAGTGTCGTTTTTTATTAAGTAAATTTAGAAAAACGTTTGGAGCATTTTTGTTTGTTTAATTTTGTATAATAAATTTAAATATAATAATATAGGGGAGAGCGGGACACAATAACTTTTTGGATTTCGCGGTTTATGTAAATCCACTTGGGGTTCAGAGTACAATTTTTATCCACATTATTTTCACACTTGTCTAGTACAAATATATTGCTCTGTTTCATATTTACAGTGTATACGCTTTTCGTTATTTACCTCAAAAGAAAGGAAGTGAAACGTGACAACATAGGTGGGGACCGTGGGGTACATTGTAACATCTGAGGGGCACGTTGTAACACGACCGTATGACAGCTTCAAATGTTATCTGATCGAATGAAAAAAATATATGCACAACAAACTAAAATATTTTGTCAGTAAAATACATGTCAACTTTTTCAAATGAAGTAATGACGTTTAAAAAAATTATCTAATTTTGGAGTTTGACAATGAACATATCGCAACAATGCTTTGAACGGCCCTGATTTCAACACACAGCTGTACAGTAGTTCAAAACAATGTGGACAAATAGATGAAACGCATATAGACATTCAGAAAAACACTCCACACACAGCTCTCATACAACACGACACTCATAAAGCAGCCAA
>NC_133380.1:28275083-28304417 GCF_049309525.1 Garra rufa
CATGCGTGCAACATCGGGATTCTTTTTTTTTATTTTTTATTTTTTTTATTAAAGAATAATTGAACATTACAAAAATATTGAAATAGAAATCCAGATACACAAAATACAAGCTTAATCTGTATACAGTAATACAATATGTAATAATAAAAAATAAAAATAAACTAATACCATAGAGAGAAAAAAAAAAATAAATATACCTATAAATAAAAAGTAAATAAATAAACAAAAATTAAATTAAAACCTAGAAACAACTAAACAATAGTTCAAATTTTCTTCCTTTTCCCTCACATATACAAAAATTATATTGTGGAAGCATAACCAGAAAAAAAGTTCTCCATGAAATGTAACAACAAATGTATTCATTTGTTTTAAAGACTTTTCAAAACTTCTATTTCTGATCAAAATAAATTACATTTTGGTATGCATTTAGCAAATTTCTGTTTATGAATATAATATTTGCCTTGCAAAATGTAAAAGTTAACAACGTACTCAATCATTTTACTTTCATGAGAATAAGTACAGATAAAATATTTTAAAGAGAGCATATAATTAACATTTCTTTGCAGAAATAGAAAGGTGCTAACATCAGACCAAAAACTAAGAGACAATTCACAATTATAAAACAAATGACACAAGTCTTCCTCATGTGTGTTACAGAAACTGCAGGTATTATCAATGTCCATGAATTCAGAAAGAGCTACTTTACATGGATAAATTTCGTGAAGTATTTTGAAATGCACCACTTTAAGGCCACCGATGGGGAGGGGAGTCACACGATGACGCATTGACGTGGGCGTGGTGGCTGACGTCACACATGGATGTGGGCGGGGTTGGATGTCCACCGCAGGCTGCAGCGAGCCCTACTTGGAGGTGTCCCCCAGTAAAAATCATGCTTCGGGGGAGGGGGGGTCACATTCCAGGGGATAAAGATAAGATAATGTTATTGGGGTCGTTTCAACCCGCTGACATGAAAAACCAATCGCGGCAACAGAGTAAAATAATCACGGACTTGACAACACTGATGTTAGTCCAACAAACTGGAGTTATACAACACTAACTTTCCAAGAAATAAACATTTCAAAGTTTTCTGGATTGCTATGAACCTGTTTATGAGTTTAATATACAGTTATTTTGAACATTAAAAACAATTTATACAAGGTTTTTTTATTCGTTACCATTGTGGTGAACAGTGGAGGTTCTGTTTAGGTTGTCAGTAGCTGTTATACACATGCAAAAACGTGCCACAATTGTTTGTTTTTTTAAATGATAGAAACGCTAAACAGGTGAATCTTTTGTTATTTCACAAACAGATTTATTTAACTTACTATCGAGAGAATAATGTGATAATACAAATTCAGTACAACTTCTGAGCATGCATTTCACAAGTTATGTTTTCAGTTAAATCATAAGCAGAATGTGAGCATTTCAGCCTGTCTCCATACTATGTACCCATAGCCTAACCACAAGCGCTACACTTCACCATAATGGTAACCTTTAAAAAATTGACAAACAAAAACTATTTTAAATGTGAAATATAACTGAACAACAAACTTTAATAAGTCTTTCCTTATCCACCCATTCCCCCCCAAAAAACAAAAACATTAAACAGCACTTAATTTCCACATTTAAGCTCCTGATCTAGCCCTATGCAAAGCATGCTGGGAACTAAAAATCCACTGCCCAGTTTCAGAATTTACTGAAGTTTCTGTTGGTTTTGTAGTGTTACCATTGTGGTGAAGAGTAGAGCCTGTGGTTAGATTGAGGATGGACAGCAAAAGTACCAAACTACATGACATATGTGTAGTTTGATTAATTGTGTGTGAATGCACAATATAAGTTTATAAGGTTGCTTTATTGGTAGCTGATTGCAAAGCAATCTCCTAACCATAAACACCAAAAGCCCAATAGAGCATGTAGTTTCTCTAGTCTCAATACACCATGACTGTTATGAGTGTCTTGAACACAACACTGATCTTGTCTACTGCCCACTTTACTGAGTGTATGTTCATGGTGCGTGCATGCGTACTTAGATGGGTTAAAAGCAGAGCACAAATACCAACAATGGGTCACTATACTTAACCACAACTCACACCTTTTTAAAAAATTTAGAAATGAAAGATTTATGTAAACACCTGATATGTAAGTATTATTGCAATGATCACTTACTGCTTAACCACCTGGTCTCAGACAAGTTCAGTAACTTTAAACCATTAGAGTCCTTATAAAAACGTACACTTAAAGTCTTTGATTAGAACTCGGTACATTATCATCATTGTTCAATACTGAGAAAATAGCATTTGTTAATTGTAAAACATTAATAAGTATGCAAATGTATGCTTGATGTATAAAATTATTTATGGTTTATCTTCTCCTCCTCTTGGTCAGCTAGTTACTATTAGAACAACTGATTGAAACAATCAAGACACACCCCTTCTTCCTATTTGTGAAATGCTGTCCATCGATCACTCAGTAACACCAATCACATTTTGGCTCATGCAATTTACATTGCATTTGTTAAAATACATACAAATAAATATTCACCAGGTCAAGACTGTTTACAGCTGGGCTTTAATACAAAGTGTGATGCTTGCTTTCAATAATAAGCACAGCAGCTCTTACCTCAACAGAGCATATGAGGTCTGCATGGGGGAAATTATGGGATGAAATGAAGTCATATACTGCTCTGCACATTTGCTCTATAGATTGGGAATTGTGTGAAAGTGAAGACAGAAGACATGCATCCATCATTGGCAGATCACAATTATCTGCTTATTTTCAGCAGGTCATTTAAGAGGTGAATAAACAGCAGGTGATGAGACATGGTTGGGGAAAGAGGACAACCCATATTTTTGTCCATACATCCTCACTGTTTGATACCATTCAGCAAAACCTTCCTCAAAAGCTATTGCTCCAACCTGAGGCACATGTGAACCTTGATCAGTCTCACGAAACATTGATGAAGAAGGAACAACATTTCCCATCCACCAATTCCAAATGGTTTTTCTCTTCCACAAAAAAAAAAAAAAAAAAAAAAAAAAAAAAAAAAAAAAAAAAAAAAAAAAAAAAGAATCCACCTGGTTGTAGCCATTGTGAAGTCTCCTGGCCAGAAACTGGAGTATCTGTTCCATCACAAGGAATTCCAAACACTGAGGCCACATTGAATGGCTATTAGGAGAGGAACACATATCAAAACAAAAATCTAAATACATAATTGTGCAATTATATTTGTATTTATATTTGATAAGTAAATGCACTGTCTTCAGTGTATGTAATAATTCAACTAATTTAATTCAAATTGCAATGCTGTATCATTTTTAGACTATTGAGTGCTATTTAAGAGCTTTGCTTAATATGAAAGGTGCAAATCTTTACCAGCTAAGCCATTACACCACAGGCGTCATTTTAAATGACACAAGGGAACAGGTGGCACAGCAAGGATTGTGAAAAGTGAGAGCAACTTCTTATGATTGTTAATTTTTACATGTACATCACACAGACATGATCATTTACATTTATGATAAACAGGCCACCTTTGAGCAGTATGATGGGCTCATCACTTTCATAAATATCAACAACATACATTGAAGCTTTGTGACAAGTAAAAAGACTGGAATACAAAGACTAGAAATGCAAATGGTAAGGTAGTATATATAAACATAGAAATGCCCATAAATGTTTGATCTTTTCAGTGACATTTATTTGACTTAGTAGTTATAATTATTTCTTTATTTACTTTTCTCCAATTTAGTGTCTACATGCTCACAGTAACACACATTTTAATACCTGACACTAAAAGTTGTACAAAAGAAATGAAACAAGCCAAACAGACATGCAAACAAAATTGGGTATGATACTTAATCATAAAAAGTTATGTTTACCTCCAATATACTAATAATGGTATATTAGCATAGTTGGTGTTGCTTACAGTTTTTTACGATTGCTTACACACTAAAGTTAAAAATAGCACACAGTTAGTGAAACCTGACACCCAAGGAGCAAAGCCTCAGCCCAAATCTACACAACTATAAGCACATTCTCAGCCTCACACTTTTTGCAAGACACTAAACACACTTCTCTACATTAGACACAGAAATCTACAGAAATGTCATTTCTTAGCCATTTTAAGGCACTGCTTTCAGAAATACTACACATATGAACCAATGATCAAACATGGCCATCAGGTGTGCAGACACTTAGGTGCTTAACTGTAAACTCAACTATCAAGGTGTAAGCACTATAAAAAGGCAGTAAGTTGCAGTAATAGGAATAAGGAGAAACATCTGTTACCACAAAGCTATTCTAAAAGTTCCGGCCCAAAGCTGTGGGAACATCACTATATATGCTGCAATCATGCAGAATGGGCTCATTACACTGGCATGCCAAAATAGGTCCTCACAATACAGAACACATACATTTTTAGACTGACTAATTATTGGACAGACTAGGTATTGGAATTATGCAACCAGAAACTTGTTCCAACATTACAGTACCTCCCCCAAAACTTTCCCCTTTTTTTCATGGTAGTGGAAGGTTTAGGATCTCCGACCTATGTTATGCCTCTCATTCAAGCTATGGAGGAGGCCTGTGTGACCTACTAGAAGCCGAGTCTGGGCAAGGATGGAATCGCCATTCGAGAAAATTCTTCCCTTGCCATCTTGTGAGGGAGGACATTGGCTGTCCCCGCTGAAAAAAACTTAGGCTGGTTGGCTGGTCTTAGCTGGTTTACTGTAAGCTGAAAGTAGTTGGTTTTAGCTGGTCACCCAGCCTGGGCAGTATGGTCAGGTTGGTTTTAACTGGTGGTTTTCCAGCCTGACCAGCTAAGACTATCCTGACCAGGCTGGGAAAGTGGCCAAAACCCCTCTTAAACCAGCCTGCTGACCAGATATGACCAGCTAAAACCAGGCTTTTTTTTTCCAGCAGGGACAAAGTTTCCATATTCAGCTACATGAAGAGATGATGATGCTAAGGTGTTTTTAGAATATGTTCTGATTTTCAGTGCAAAATGCAGTCTAATTGCAATGATGTACTGAAGGATTTTACACATGGTGAAAAATAAATACTTTCATCAAGGTGCAATACTTGTCTCGTGTGTTGTGTTTGGACAATATATTCATATTCTTAAACAATATCTCAAAAAAGAGAAAAAAAAAAAATCAAACCCAGACTGTATCATTAGAAAGGTAGAAATGTTACAAGTGTTTACAGTTTTTCTCAATTGTTAAAACACTAAAACCCAATGGCTGAACAAAGTTCTCAGTTGCCTGACCTCATTTAGCTATTTGCGCAGTCTGTTGTCAATACCTTAAACCATTTCACATGTTAAAACACAATTTTCAAATCAAACTTAGACTTTTCAGCAAAACTCTAAACACATTCTCATTCTCAAAACACATTATGCACTCTAATACACATATCATCCATATTGGTAAACACAAGTGGCAACAATCAAATACAAATAGAGAACTAATGTCATTGGTTAAACACAACCACTCAAAATTGATATTACTGTAACTTTTTCAAATGATGTGACACAACCAATATAAGCCAGTTCAGGTTGTAACAGAGTGTTGAAGATGGGAAGGAGAAAGTCTGAGAATGGATAGAAGAAACAATGTGAGAGGACGAGGACGAGTGCTTATGCGAGGTGGGTGATGAGGAGGAAGAGGAGGAGAAGGGCAAGAAAGAGGAGGAGGAGGAAGAGGGCAAGAAAGAGGAAGAGGAGATGGAAGAGGAAGAGGAGGAGGGCAAGAAAGATTGTATTTATATAGGTGAGGAATCATGTCAGGGCTGGATACAGCACACAAGAGGCTTCTTCCCCCGTTCCTCAGGAAGGACAATGTTGCTTGTGATGTCGACAAAGTGCTCTGGCCTGACTAAGCCTAAAGACAAGAGGAAGCACATTGATCACATGTTTACTCCTTTGATTTCCGTCCCTTTTAGTATTGTATACTGTAGTGCAGTGCATTGTAGGCTGTATACTGTACAATGAACAAATTGTGGCCTGAACTTTGAGATTAAAAATTTACTTCTCCCTGAGAACTATATGTTTTGAACAATGTGTTTTCTGTTTTTTGTTTTATGGTTTACTGACTGCTCGATAGTGTATATCATTTTGCTCACTTTGTTTATGATTTGAGAGCAGTGCTTGATTTTGAACACAGGTAAAACTGTTTTGAGGCAAAAAGTTCCATGGCTTTTGTTAAATTATTGTACAGTTTTCAATTAAGTGTTTCATTTTGCAAAAGATCTGAGATGTTCTGCTACTTGTGTGTGTAGATGTGTGAATTGTGTGTAGGGTTTTGACAAGATGACCCTTGTTTGTAAAATCGTGCCTAAGCAATCGTAAAAAAACTGTAAGACCACCATAATTACACACACTGCATTTTTCCAAAAACAGAATTTGTCCAAACGAGAAGAAATAAGTATGGAGCAGAAGACTTTGTGTACACCAAGTGGAAACCTGACACAATCCAACATTCATTTCATGAGGATGGTTCTAGCTGCGGTGTCTTTGTGATGCTAGTAAATGGAGGGGGAGGATGGGTTTACATAAACTGTCCTTACCTTTCCCATGTCAGACTGTGTCTATTCATTTCCACTGCTGTCCTCCTAGATTGGCCAGGTGCTGGAAGAGTTTCTCAAAAAATTCTGACAGCATTAATATAACACCCAAGGAGATGATGTGGCACTACAGGAACAATTTGGCCAAAAAAGTTTGCTGGTGTCAGGTATAAAGTACTTTGAAAGAACAGTTTACTTCCATGTCAGAGACAGAGAAATGAATATTGAATATGAATATGAATATTACATTAAAATAACTGCAGTGTCAAAAGAGGAATGCTGCTCTGTGTGTGGAGAAAAAGAAAGAACCTGCACAGAAGCAATGTACCCGGGTATTCACTATGACATTTCTGCCTGTTGACTATGTGTGCTAAGAGAAGACATGTGTTTTTCACAACTACATTTAATAATTTCAAGCTGTTTAAATAAATCTCACAACATATCCTCTTTCCTTCCAGATTCCAGAGGTGGTTTCATGTTTAGTGCCTCAACATTAATATGTCACTAGAAGAACAGGCATGGATTTGTGATTTGTGTTTATAAGCTATTCAGTTTATGCTTATGCTGAAAGTGTGTTTACATTGTAATAAATATGTGTTACCTATTTGATATGTTATAGAAATACTTTTTTGTATTCTGTTTATGTTTCATATTGTTGTGGTGCTTGTTGTCTTCTGCTGGCCTTTGTGTGAATGGTTTTTTTTAGTAAGCAAACCTGGATTTGTGAGGGAGAAGTAATTGTGACAGTTGATCTTTTTTATTAGAATCTTCAAAATGCAGAAAGAAAAGACCTACAATGGTTCTTTTCTAATTAGAATGCAAGAATTCCAAAAATAGTAGTTTATCTGGCCAGGGAAATGAGGCCAGACTGCAGGAACACTGCATTTTGAACAAGTTTTGGAGCTGTTTGTCGAGATCTCTCTATAGCTAAAAATGCTGAATGCAATAAATATGTCTATCTCCATGGTGTAGTGTATTCTTTGGAGTGTGCTTAATCACATTCAATTGGTTTGGGGTTAACTCGGGTAACCACCAAAAAGTTACAGAAATGTTAATGTGCAGTTATCATTCAGCACCACAGACGTGGACAGCGCCATGTCATACAAACATAACCAAATTTTCCTAAAAATTAAAAATGTCAAGTTCATTTGAGGCTTAATGCTTAGCAGTAACATTAGAAAAAAGACATTACAGACCATTTTTTCATTTCTATCATCACTGTATTCTGTGGGTTTCTTCATTGAGACAACTTCCAGTTCAATGGCTTTCCAAAGGAGGCTCATTGTTCTAAAACAAGTTTCAAAATATTTGATCTGGCCTAAAATGATGAACTTTGTAACTTGAAACTTTTAAAGTTATTCAATAACCATTACAGACACATTGAAGGTATAAGGTAAAACTGTACATTACTCATAATGGGTTTAAAGTTCTGATAAAGCACATAATTCCTCTATAAATAAATCCAAAAACTTATTACAGTAATAAATAAATGTAGATAATGTAATATTTTTGATGGAAGTTGTGTTAATTTAGAAACCCATAAAATGATGGTACATATTGATCATCTACAGTAAAAATGTTGTGCAAGTTTCAGATAAATATTTAACTAGTTTTGTAACAGTGTGAACAACTTTTTAAAAGTTATTGAACTAGATAGTATGCCATTAAAGAACCCATTGAATACAGTGATGTTGGAAATGGTTCATTTAGAGCCAATAATTGTACTTTAAAGACTTCTGAAATGTGGAAGAGGGTCAGATAAATATTTAGCAACTTCATTTGTAATGGTGTGAGCCTCTTTTCAAAAGTTATTGAACTAGATAGTGTCTCCATGAATAAACCCATTGAATACAGAAATGTTGAAAATGGTTCATTCAGGGCAAATAATTGTACTTTAAAGACTTCTGAAATGTGGAAGAGGGCCAGATAAATATTTAGCAACTTCATTTGTAATGGTGTGAGCCTCTTTTCAAAAGTTATTGAACTAGATAGTGTCTCTATGAATAAACCCATCAAATACAGAAATGTTGAAAATGATTCATTTACAGCAAATAATTGTACTTTAAAGACTTCTGAAATGTGGAAGAGGGCCAGATAAATATTTAGCAACTTCATTTGTAATGGTGTGAGCCTCTTTTCAAAAGTTATTGAACTAGATAGTGTCTCTATGAATAAACCCATCAAATACAGAAATGTTGAAAATGATTCATTTATAGCAAATAATTGTACTTTAAAGACTTCTGAAATGTGGAAGAGGGCCAGATAAATATTTAGAAACTTCATTTGTAATGGTGTGAGCCTCTTTTCAAAAGCTATTGAACTAGATAGTCTGCCATTGAAGAACCCATTGAATACAGAAATGTTGGAAATGGTTCATTCAGGGCAAATAATTGTACTTTAAAGACTTCTGAAATGTTGAAGAGGGTCAGATAAATATTTAGCAACTTCATTTGTAATGGTGTGAGCCTCTTTTCAAAAGCTATTGAACTAGATAGTCTGCCATTGAAGAACCCATTGAATACAGAAATGTTGGAAATGGTTCATTCAGGGCAAATAATTGTACTTTAAAGACTTCTGAAATGTTGAAGAGGGTCAGATAAATATTTAGCAACTTCATTTGTAATGGTGTGAGCCTCCTTTCAAAAGTTATTGAACTAGATAGTGTCTCTATGAATAAACCCATTGAATACAGTGATGTTGAAAATGATTCATTCAGAGCAAATAATTGTACTTTAAAGACTTCTGAAATGTTGAAGAGGGTCAGATAAATATTTAGAAACTTCATTTGTAATTGTGTGAGCCTCCTTTCAAAAGTTATTGAACTAGATAGTTTCTCCATGAATAAACCCATTGAATACAGAAATGTTGAAAATGGTTCATTCAGGGCAAATAATTGTACTTTAAAGACTTCTGAAATGTGGAAGAGGGTCAGATAAATATGTAGCAACTTCATTTGTAATGGTGTGAGCCTCTTTTCAAAAGTTATTGAACTAGATAGTGTCTCCATGAATAAACCCATTGAATACAGAAATGTTGAAAATGGTTCATTCAGGGCAAATAATTGTACTTTAAAGACTTCTGAAATGTGGAAGAGGGTCAGATAAATATGTAGCAACTTCATTTGTAATGGTGTGAGCCTCCTTTCAAAAGTTATTGAACTAGATAGTCTGCCATTGAAGAACCCATTGAATACAGTGATGTTGGAAATGTCTCATTTAGAGCAAATAATTGTACTTTAAAGACTTCTGAAATGTGGAAGAGGGTCAGATAAATATTTAGCAACTTCATTTGTAATGGTGTGAGCCTCTTTTCAGAAGTTATTGAACTAGATAGTCTGCCATTGAAGAACCCATTGAATACAGAAATGTTGAAAATGGTTCATTCAGGGCAAATAATTGTACTTTAAAGACTTCTGAAATGTTGAAGAAGGTCCGATAAATATTTAGCAACTTCATTTGTAATGGTGTGAGTCTCCTTTCAAAAGTTATTGAACTAGATAGTGTCTCTATGAATAAACCCATTGAATACAGTGATGTTGGAAATGTCTCATTTAGAGCAAATAATTGTACTTTAAAGACTTCTGAAATGTGGAAGAGGGTCAGATAAATATGTAGCAACTTCATTTGTAATGGTGTGAGCCTCCTTTCAAAAGTTATTGAACTAGATAGTGTCTCCATGAATAAACCCATTGAATACAGAAATGTTGGAAATGGTTCATTCAGGGCAAATAATTGTACTTTAAAGACTTCTGAAATGTGGAAGAGGGTCAGATAAATATGTAGCAACTTCATTTGTAATGGTGTGAGCCTCCTTTCAAAAGTTATTGAACTAGATAGTGTCTCCATGAATAAACCCATTGAATACAGAAATGTTGGAAATGGTTCATTCAGGGCAAATAATTGTACTTTAAAGACTTCTGAAATGTTGAAGAGGGTCAGATAAATATTTAGCAACTTCATTTGTAATGGTGTGAGCCTCTTTTCAAAAGTTATTGAACTAGATAGTGTCTCTATGAATAAACCCATTGAATACACTCAAAAAAATAATTCGGTCTAAAAATAAACTTTATGTAATTCAATTAAATGCTAATTTTCCATGTATTTGGATTACATAGTTTTAATATAAACATATTAATAAACTTAATGTGATTCATATGCATCAGTGATACGTGAATGAAACAGGTAAGGTTTATGTAATTATTCCCAGTGTTAAACAAGCACTGCTCAGTATTCATGTGTTTCCACACTACAGAGTGTTCAAGTAGCATTGACACAGTGTTGGAGTTAATGAGATCATTATGTGATGATTGATCATTAATGATGAACACCTGCTGAATCATCAATGGAAAGAGAAACGCAAGAACTACAGCTGACTTCAACCACAGCCTTAGAGGAAATCAACTCAAATAAAACAATACATTAAACCTCTCAAGATCTGATTCAACAACTCCACAAACAGATTGACCAGCTTCACTCATTACTAACCAGATTGACTTCTGTCAGACTTCTAGAGAAGCTCTTATTGAGAACTAACAAATGTGTAGATGTTTTGTTTCATGTGAAATCACCATCGATGAGACCAGGGTTTCCTTTGGTTGGGATCTTGACCCGTCACATGCTGGGGTCAGTGGTGGTAGCTTTAATTGTGTAAATATAAAACACATGAAGCGTGGCCACCAAAGTCAAAGAAGAAAAAAAGTTAGTCAATCCTCCAGATTCTTTTAAAGTCCTGATTTGATGGGTGTTGTGTTGTTAGAGCAGTCTCTATAGCTTCGTAAGTAACTGTTTTTCATAAGTCACGAAGATTAGATACTTTGTATTTCATTTTGTGCTCAAAAAGTTTTCATCTGTATCACCTTCAAATCCAAAAACATCAAGAATCTGTATATGAATCTCAACAATGGTGACGGTCAACAATATGTGTCATGTTGCAATGCATGCTGGGTACAAGTTTGGTAAAAGACCCTCCCATGTATCCCAGCATGCATTGCAACATGAATAAACAATGCAGTGGAATTGTCAGATTATTTTTATTTTACTCTTAATAATTGTTTTTATGCTTCCTTTTTTGTTGAGACTTTTTAATAGCTTGTTTTAAGATGTTCAGAGATGTATCTGAACATTTTGTTGATTATCACCATTGTTGAGATTCATATGCTGATTCATCATGTCTGTGGTCTTTAGAAAGAAACAGATGAAAACTTTTAGCACTCAAAGTATGATAAAATGATTCAGCTAATACGATTTATACAGCACATAAATGTAAAGCTGTAAGTAGGCCTAATATTAAAGTAACACAATATCCATCTATGCAACAAATAAACTTCAAAAGAAATTGACACACTAACAGATCCCCCTACTTTTTTTTTTTTTTACACTTTGTTGGCCAAGCTCAACATGTTTGATTTAAGTACAACAAAAGCTATCAACACAACATTAAACCTAGCATGTGACGGGTCAAGAGCCCAACCAAAGGAAACCCTGGTCTCATTGATGGTGATTTCACATGAAACAAAACATCTACACGTCTGTTAATTCTCAATAAGAGCTTCTCTAGAAGTCTGACAGAAGACAATCTGGTTAGTAATGAGTGAAGCTGGTCAATCTGTTTGTGGAGTTGTTGAATCAGATCTTGAGAGGTTTAATGTATTGTTTTATTTGAGTTGATTTCCTCTAAGGCTGTGGCTGAAGTCAGCTGTAGTTCTTGTGTTTCTCTTTCCATTGATGATTCAGCAGGTGTTCATCATTAATGATCAATCATCACATAATGATCTCCTTAACTCCAACACTGTGTCAATGCTACTTGAACACTCTGTAGTGTGGAAACACATGAACACTGAGCAGTGCTTGTTTAACACTGGGAATAATTACATAAACCTTACCTGTTTCATTCACGTATCACTGATGCATATGAATCACATTAAGTTTATTAATATGTTTATATTAAAACTATGTAATCCAAATACATGGAAAATTAGCATTTAATTGAATTACATAAAGTTTATTTTTAGACCGAATTATTTTTTTGAGTGTACAGTGATGTTGAAAATGATTCATTCAGAGCAAATAATTGTACTTTAAAGACTTCTGAAATGTGGAAGAGGGTCAGATAAATATTTAGAAACTTCATTTGTAATGGTGTGAGCCTCTTTTCAAAAGTTATTGAACTAGATAGTGTCTCTATGAATAAACCCATTGAATACAGAAATGTTGGAAATGGTTCATTTGGAGCAAATAATTGTACTTTAAAGACTTCTGAAATGTTGAAGAGGGTCAGATAAATATTTAGCAACTTCATTTGTAATGGTGTGAGCCTCTTTTCAAAAGTTATTGAACTAGATAGTGTCTCTATGAATAAACCCATTGAATACAGAAATGTTGGAAATGGTTCATTTGGAGCAAATAATTGTACTTTAAAGACTTCTGAAATGTTGAAGAGGGTCAGATAAATATTTAGCAACTTCATTTGTAATGGTGTGAGCCTCTTTTCAAAAGTTATTGAACTAGATAGTGTCTCTATGAATAAACCCATTGAATACAGAAATGTTGGAAATGGTTCATTTGGAGCAAATAATTGTACTTTAAAGACTTCTGAAATGTTGAAGAGGGTCAGATAAATATTTAGCAACTTCATTTGTAATGGTGTGAGCCTCTTTTCAAAAGTTATTGAACTAGATAGTGTCTCTATGAATAAACCCATTGAATACAGTGATGTTGGAAATGGTTCATTCAGGGCAAATAATTGTACTTTAAAGACTTCTGAAATGTTGAAGAGGGTCAGATAAATATTTAGCAACTTCATTTGTAATGGTGTGAGCCTCTTTTCAAAAGCTATTGAACTAGATAGTCTGCCATTGAAGAACCCATTGAATACAGAAATGTTGAAAATGGTTCATTCAGGGCAAATAATTGTACTTTAAAGACTTCTGAAATGTGGAAGAGGGTCAGATAAATATGTAGCAACTTCATTTGTAATGGTGTGAGCCTCTTTTCAGAAGTTATTGAACTAGATAGTGTCTCCATGAATAAACCCATTGAATACAGAAATGTTGGAAATGGTTCATTCAGGGCAAATAATTGTACTTTAAAGACTTCTGAAATGTGGAAGAGGGTCAGATAAATATTTAGCAACTTCATTTGTAATGGTGTGAGCCTCTTTTCAAAAGTTATTGAACTAGATAGTGTCTCTATGAATAAACCCATTGAATACAGTG
The DNA here is from genome assembly GCF_049309525.1 of Garra rufa. NCBI lineage: Eukaryota > Metazoa > Chordata > Actinopteri > Cypriniformes > Cyprinidae > Garra > Garra rufa. Next base: position 28,288,858 of record NC_133380.1, read on the forward strand.
ATGTTGAAAATGATTCATTCAGAGCAAATAATTGTACTTTAAAGACTTCTGAAATGTGGAAGAGGGTCAGATAAATATTTAGAAACTTCATTTGTAATGGTGTGAGCCTCTTTTCAAAAGTTATTGAACTAGATAGTGTCTCTATGAATAAACCCATTGAATACAGAAATGTTGAAAATGGTTCATTCAGGGCAAATAATTGTACTTTAAAGACTTCTGAAATGTGGAAGAGGGTCAGATAAATATTTAGAAACTTCATTTGTAATGGTGTGAGCCTCTTTTCAGAAGTTATTGAACTAGATAGTCTGCCATTGAAGAACCCATTGAATACAGAAATGTTGAAAATGGTTCATTCAGGGCAAATAATTGTACTTTAAAGACTTCTGAAATGTGGAAGAGGGTCAGATAAATATTTAGCAACTTCATTTGTAATGGTGTGAGCCTCTTTTCAGAAGTTATTGAACTAGATAGTGTCTCCATGAATAAACCCATTGAATACAGAAATGTTGGAAATGGTTCATTCAGGGCAAATAATTGTACTTTAAAGACTTCTGAAATGTGGAAGAGGGTCAGATAAATATTTAGCAACTTCATTTGTAATGGTGTGAGCCTCCTTTCAAAAGTTATTGAACTAGATAGTGTCTCTATGAATAAACCCATTGAATACAGTGATGTTGAAAATGATTCATTCAGAGCAAATAATTGTACTTTAAAGACTTCTGAAATGTTGAAGAGGGTCAGATAAATATTTAGAAACTTCATTTGTAATGGTGTGAGTCTCCTTTCAAAAGTTATTGAACTAGATAGTCTGCCATTGAAGAACCCATTGAATACAGTGATGTTGGAAATGTCTCATTTAGAGCAAATAATTGTACTTTAAAGACTTCTGAAATGTTGAAGAGGGTCAGATAAATATTTAGAAACTTCATTTGTAATGGTGTGAGCCTCCTTTCAAAAGTTATTGAACTAGATAGTTTCTCCATGAATAAACCCATTGAATACAGAAATGTTGAAAATGGTTCATTCAGGGCAAATAATTGTACTTTAAAGACTTCTGAAATGTGGAAGAGGGTCAGATAAATATGTAGCAACTTCATTTGTAATGGTGTGAGCCTCTTTTCAAAAGTTATTGAACTAGATAGTGTCTCCATGAATAAACCCATTGAATACAGAAATGTTGAAAATGGTTCATTCAGGGCAAATAATTGTACTTTAAAGACTTCTGAAATGTGGAAGAGGGTCAGATAAATATGTAGCAACTTCATTTGTAATGGTGTGAGCCTCCTTTCAAAAGTTATTGAACTAGATAGTCTGCCATTGAAGAACCCATTGAATACAGAAATGTTGAAAATGGTTCATTCAGGGCAAATAATTGTACTTTAAAGACTTCTGAAATGTTGAAGAAGGTCCGATAAATATTTAGCAACTTCATTTGTAATGGTAGGAGCCTCCTTTCAAAAGTTATTGAACTAGATAGTGTCTCTATGAATAAACCCATTGAATACAGTGATGTTGAAAATGATTCATTCAGAGCAAATAATTGTACTTTAAAGACTTCTGAAATGTGGAAGAGGGTCAGATAAATATTTAGCAACTTCATTTGTAATGGTGTGAGTCTCCTTTCAAAAGTTATTGAACTAGATAGTGTCTCTATGAATAAACTCATTGAATACAGAAATGTTGAAAATGGTTCATTCAGGGCAAATAATTGTACTTTAAAGACTTCTGAAATGTGGAAGAGGGTCAGATAAATATGTAGCAACTTCATTTGTAATGGTGTGAGCCTCCTTTCAAAAGTTATTGAACTAGATAGTGTCTCCATGAATAAACCCATTGAATACAGAAATGTTGAAAATGGTTCATTCAGGGCAAATAATTGTACTTTAAAGACTTCTGAAATGTTGAAGAAGGTCCGATAAATATTTAGCAACTTCATTTGTAATGGTGTGAGCCTCTTTTCAAAAGTTATTGAACTAGATAGTCTGCCATTGAAGAACCCATTGAATACAGTGATGTTGGAAATGTCTCATTTAGAGCAAATAATTGTACTTTAAAGACTTCTGAAATGTTGAAGAGGGTCAGATAAATATTTAGAAACTTCATTTGTAATGGTGTGAGCCTCCTTTCAAAAGTTATTGAACTAGATAGTGTCTCCATGAATAAACCCATTGAATACAGAAATGTTGAAAATGGTTCATTCAGGGCAAATAATTGTACTTTAAAGACTTCTGAAATGTGGAAGAGGGTCAGATAAATATGTAGCAACTTCATTTGTAATGGTGTGAGCCTCCTTTCAAAAGTTATTGAACTAGATAGTCTGCCATTGAAGAACCCATTGAATACAGAAATGTTGAAAATGGTTCATTCAGGGCAAATAATTGTACTTTAAAGACTTCTGAAATGTTGAAGAAGGTCCGATAAATATTTAGCAACTTCATTTGTAATGGTGTGAGTCTCCTTTCAAAAGTTATTGAACTAGATAGTGTCTCTATGAATAAACCCATTGAATACAGTGATGTTGAAAATGATTCATTCAGAGCAAATAATTGTACTTTAAAGACTTCTGAAATGTGGAAGAGGGTCAGATAAATATTTAGCAACTTCATTTGTAATGGTGTGAGCCTCTTTTCAAAAGTTATTGAACTAGATAGTGTCTCTATGAATAAACCCATTGAATACAGTGATGTTGAAAATGATTCATTCAGAGCAAATAATTGTACTTTAAAGACTTCTGAAATGTTGAAGAGGGTCAGATAAATATGTAGCAACTTCATTTGTAATGGTGTGAGTCTCCTTTCAAAAGTTATTGAACTAGATAGTCTGCCATTGAAGAACCCATTGAATACAGTGATGTTGGAAATGTCTCATTTAGAGCAAATAATTGTACTTTAAAGACTTCTGAAATGTGGAAGAGGGTCAGATAAATATGTAGCAACTTCATTTGTAATGGTGTGAGCCTCCTTTCAAAAGTTATTGAACTAGATAGTGTCTCCATGAATAAACCCATTGAATACAGAAATGTTGAAAATGGTTCATTCAGGGCAAATAATTGTACTTTAAAGACTTCTGAAATGTTGAAGAAGGTCCGATAAATATTTAGCAACTTCATTTGTAATGGTAGGAGCCTCCTTTCAAAAGTTATTGAACTAGATAGTCTGCCATTGAAGAACCCATTGAATACAGTGATGTTGGAAATGTCTCATTTAGAGCAAATAATTGTACTTTAAAGACTTCTGAAATGTGGAAGAGGGTCAGATAAATATTTAGCAACTTCATTTGTAATGGTGTGAGCCTCCTTTCAGAAGTTATTGAACTGGATGATGTGTCATTGAAGAAAGTCATAAAACACAATGATGGTACAAATTTAATACATAGGCAGAGTTTATTTATAATCCATCTTGAGGAAAGATTTTGCCATTACTTTCTAAAGTGTTCACCCATAATACCCAAAATAAACATTCTGTTTGCTCTCATGCTTTCTGAGTACTTGTCAATAATCTGATGGATTCAGTACCATGGACAGTGATATTTCTGCAGGATTGTAAACATCAATCAATGCACATCAATTGTGATATTGTGAAAGTGTAATGTTAAATGAAGATATACAAGTCATACAACGGGAAAACATAACAGTTATTTTAGCCATTCTTTTCATTTAACACATGCAACTGTTACACTTTCAAGTCTTTATTACACTTAAAACCAAAAAAAAAAAAAAACAGATAAATAAAACAGCAAGACATGGGTCTAGTATGTACTGAAGGGTCCAGAAAAGATGTTCCAACTTGCTTTGGAGCAGCTGATCCATGCTTTCAAAACCTATTGAAATAAATCATATTTTATTGTTAGCAACACACCAACACAGTTCGTGTTCATTTTGAGGCAAATAAAAATAAATAAAAACATTTGTTAAATGATGCTATTAACTATGTTCAGGAGATTACACATGATTTTCCAGTTGTCTGCATTGTTACCAAATTACAGTCCATGTACATGAGTGCGGTAAAGTTGGTTTTATGTTGGACATTCGTTTGACATTCGGCTTGGAAATTTAGGGAGCGTCTCTAAAGTGTGAACAAAAAAAAAAAAACACACACACACACGGCTATAAAACATACGTAGCATTATACAAATGTACTATTAAACATTTTAACAAAAAATGTTTTGGTACAAAAACACATTAGCTTACACAACGATTTTTTTTAAATGTCTTCATACTTCATACTTCTTTACTTGATACTTCTTCATGCTTCTTCACCACGGTACACAACCATCAGCAAAAAATTCACAGGTGTCACACCTTATATAGCTTTGTGAAAAAAATTTTAATATTTATTTTATGGTACATTGTAAATAGGCAAATGTCTCTTCTAAAGAGATAGAAAAAAAATTATCTACATTGACCAGACAGAAGCTGGAATCGAACCGAGGTTACTGTAATGTCTATAGTTCACGGGCAAATGCTCCACCGCAACACCACCTAAGCTTTTTTGTTTAACTTTTTAGTATCATATGTACTAAAATGTTTCAGAACATATGCCCTGAAGTTAATTGTAATTGTAACACAAACTGTTTGTTTGTGTTAAAAACGTAATAAAGCTGCTGGTAATAAAACCTCATTATTTCACAACTGTTGTAATGTCTTCACATTTCTTTTCATGCACGACTCAGCAATTTATCTAACAGAAAAATGTATAAAAGGTCCTTGTATTATGACCTGATGACGTTGTAAATTGTACTTTGACCTGACATAAGCTGGAATCGAACTCAGGTTCTTGTGATGTGTTCTATTCACTGGCAAACACTCTACCACAACACCACTTCTGCTTGTTTGTGTAATATCATATGTACATTTACTGATTATGTGCCCTGAAGCTAATTGTAATTGTAGCAAACCATTTTTTTGTTAAGTCATGTGACGTGATGACATCATACACGAGTCGGATTCTCAAAAGAACAATTGCTGTATTTTTAATGAATTTTTCCGTCATTCAACTCTATTATACTTCCTGGTCATGTGACTTGATGACATCACAACTGCTCTACTTTGTTTAGACGCATTTCCTGTCCATCATACACGAGTCAGATTCTCAAAAGAACAATTGCTGTATTTTTTATGAATTTTTCCGTCATTCAACTCTATTATACTTCCTGGTCATGTGACTTGATGACATCACAACTGCTCTACTTTGTTTAGACGCATTTCCTGTCCATCATACATGAGTCGGATTCTCAAAAGAACAATTGCTGTATTTTTTATGAATTTTTCCGTCATTCAACTCTATTATACTTCCTGGTCATGTGACTTGATGACATCACAACTGCTCTACTTTGTTTAGACGCATTTCCTGTCCATCATACATGAGTCGGATTCTCAAAAGAACAATTGCTGTATTTTTTATGAATTTTTCCGTCATTCAACTCTATTATACTTCCTGGTCATGTGACTTGATGACATCACAACTGCTCTACTTTGTTTAGACGCATTTCCTGTCCATCATACACGAGTCGGATTCTCAAAAGACCAATTGCTTTATTTTTAATGAATTTTTCCATCATTCAACTCTATTATACTTCCTGGTCATGTGACTTGATGACATCACAACTGGTCTACTTTGTTTAGACGCATTTCCTGTCCATCATACATGAGTCGGATTCTCAAAAGAACAATTGCTGTATTTTTAATGAATTTTTCCGTCATTCAACTCTATTATACTTCCTGGTCATGTGACTTGATGACATCACAACTGGTCTACTTTGTTTAGACGCATTTCCTGTCCATCATACACGAGTCGGATTCTCAAAAGAACAATTGCTGTATTTTTAATGAATTTTTCCGTCATTCAACTCTATTATACTTCCTGGTCATGTGACTTGATGACATCACAACTGGTCTACTTTGTTTAGACGCATTTCCTGTCCATCATACACGAGTCGGATTCTCAAAAGAACAATTGCTGTATTTTTAATGAATTTTTCCGTCATTCAACTCTATTATACTTCCTGGTCATGTGACTTGATGACATCACAACTGCTCTACTTTGTTTAGACGCATTTCCTGTCCATCATACACGAGTCGGATTCTCAAAAGACCAATTGCTTTATTTTTAATGAATTTTTCCATCATTCAACTCTATTATACTTCCTGGTCATGTGACTTGATGACATCACAACTGCTCTACTTTGTTTAGACGCATTTCCTGTCCATCATACATGAGTCGGATTTTTAAAAAGAACAATTGCTGTATTTTTAATGAATTTTTCCGTCATTCAACTCTATTATACTTCCTGGTCATGTGACTTGATGACATCACAACTGCTCTACTTTGTTTAGACGCATTTCCTGTCCATCATACACGAGTCGGATTCTCAAAAGACCAATTGCTTTATTTTTAATGAATTTTTCCATCATTCAACTCTATTATACTTCCTGGTCATGTGACTTGATGACATCACAACTGGTCTACTTTGTTTAGACGCATTTCCTGTCCATCATACATGAGTCGGATTCTCAAAAGAACAATTGCTGTATTTTTTATGAATTTTTCTGTCATTCAACTCTATTATACTTCCTGGTCATGTGACTTGATGACATCACAACTGCTCTACTTTGTTTAGACGCATTTCCTGTCCATCATACATGAGTCGGATTCTCAAAAGAACAATTGCTGTATTTTTTATGAATTTTTCCGTCATTCAACTCTATTATACTTCCTGGTCATGTGACTTGATGACATCACAACTGCTCTACTTTGTTTAGACGCATTTCCTGTCCATCATACATGAGTCGGATTCTCAAAAGAACAATTGCTGTATTTTTTATGAATTTTTCCGTCATTCAACTCTATTATACTTCCTGGTCATGTGACTTGATGACATCACAACTGCTCTACTTTGTTTAGACGCATTTCCTGTCCATCATACACGAGTCGGATTCTCAAAAGACCAATTGCTTTATTTTTAATGAATTTTTCCATCATTCAACTCTATTATACTTCCTGGTCATGTGACTTGATGACATCACAACTGGTCTACTTTGTTTAGACGCATTTCCTGTCCATCATACACGAGTCGGATTCTCAAAAGAACAATTGCTGTATTTTTAATGAATTTTTCCGTCATTCAACTCTATTATACTTCCTGGTCATGTGACTTGATGACATCACAACTGGTCTACTTTGTTTAGACGCATTTCCTGTCCATCATACACGAGTCGGATTCTCAAAAGAACAATTGCTGTATTTTTAATGAATTTTTCCGTCATTCAACTCTATTATACTTCCTGGTCATGTGACTTGATGACATCACAACTGCTCTACTTTGTTTAGACGCATTTCCTGTCCATCATACACGAGTCGGATTCTCAAAAGACCAATTGCTTTATTTTTAATGAATTTTTCCATCATTCAACTCTATTATACTTCCTGGTCATGTGACTTGATGACATCACAACTGCTCTACTTTGTTTAGACGCATTTCCTGTCCATCATACATGAGTCGGATTTTTAAAAAGAACAATTGCTGTATTTTTAATGAATTTTTCCGTCAAACAACTCTATTATACTTCCTGGTCATGTGACTTGATGACATCACAACTGGTCTACTTTGTTTAGACGCATTTCCTGTCCATCATACATGAGTCGGATTCTCAAAAGACCAATTGCTGTATTTTTAATGAATTTTTCCGTCATTCAACTCTATTATACTTCCTGGTCATGTGACTTGATGACATCACAACTGCTCTACTTTGTTTAGACGCATTTCCTGTCCATCATACACGAGTCGGATTCTCAAAAGAACAATTGCTGTATTTTTAATGAATTTTTCCATCATTCAACTCTATTATACTTCCTGGTCATGTGACTTGATGACATCACAACTGGTCTACTTTGTTTTCACTCATTTCCTGTCCATCATACACGAGTCGGATTCTCAAAAGAACAATTGCTGTATTTTTAATGAATTTTTCCGTCATTCAACTCTATTATACTTCCTGGTCATGTGACTTGATGACATCACAACTGCTCTACTTTGTTTAGACGCATTTCCTGTCCATCATACACGAGTCGGATTCTCAAAAGAACAATTGCTGTATTTTTAATGAATTTTTCCGTCATTCAACTCTATTATACTTCCTGGTCATGTGACTTGATGACATCTCAACTGCTCTACTTTGTTTAGACGCATTTCCTGTCCATCATACACGAGTCGGATTCTCAAAAGAACAATTGCTGTATTTTTAATGAATTTTTCCGTCAAACAACTCTATTATACAGGGTGGGCCATTTATATGGATACATCACACATCAAACTTATTGGGAATTTCACAAGAAAAACAATGGTGTGCTTGGTTTTAACATAACTTTATTCTTTCTTGAGTTATTTACAAGTTTCTGACCACTTATAATGTGCCACAAACAGGACGTTAACATCACCCACCAATCCCATTTTATTAAGGTGTATCCATATAAATGGCCCACCCCGTACTTCCTGGTCATGTGACCTCATCTTGCATTACCCACTGTATTATAAATCTAAACATTTGCATCTTTAGTTATTTTAAAATAGTTTTTTTTTTAATCATTTGTATATGTTTTAGCATATGTATATATGTTATATATGGGTCATTGACGTATAAGGATTTTCAACAGGTCAGTTTTCTGTATCTGTATCTTGTAATTGTTCAAGCATTAAAGATGTTGTATACACATAAATTCATATAAAACTAAATTATTAAGTGATATTAGTGTTTTTTTTATCTAAATTTATTGGCCATAGCCTTAAAAACATTTCATGTGGTGTGACTATGATTTATAATAAAATTAACTCTTTTCCTTAACATGCTTAACATTTTATTTAGATGTTCTCAATAATTAAAATCTTTTTTTTTTGAGTTTTTGTAAATAATGATCTTAGTTTTTTGTTCTACAACTTCAGATTTGCCTTCTTAAATGTAGTTATCAGTCTTATTTTGTCCTGTAAATTGTATAAAACTGATACAAATGTTTTAAAATGTTTTAAAAATACCGTTCACTTTAGGATGCTGTAGCAGTTATCCATGTTTCAACCACAGAAATTAGATATTTTATTTTTAATTTCATACAGTTATAGCTATTTTTGGTCGCATCACATGATGAGTTGGTTGCTCCAAAAGACAAAAGACCTAATATCATTGATTTTATCATTGCACAGACTGAACAAAAAACGTCCGAAATTACTCAAAATGCATAAAAATCTATTCCAAATTATACTAAAATAAAGTATCCTGTCTATAAACCATCAATGTGATAACCAAATGTGGTAATTACATACCAGCCGTTAAAATGATTTATTTTTCCAAATTTAAAAGTGTTATAAATCTGCTTGATACTTACATGGTTCTTTGGCAAATTGGGATATGATGCAATGTCCTGTCTTTGAATGGATTTCAACATTAAAGAAAAAAATATATATTTCCTGATGGACGTACCACATGATATCCAATAAGATGGACATCACCAAACAAAGTTTGTTTGTATATTATGATGGAAATATAAATACAAATACTTTGCAATTTTATCCAAGATTACAAAACACTTCGGAAATCATGCCAAATAGTGCAGAAAATTAATCTGAATAAATTTATGGTCATTTCAAAAGACGTTTTCAAAACAAAAGTTATAGACGGATGGTGGCATCACATGATATTTTGACACCTTGAATAACAGAAAAATTACAAATAACTTTTTTTTTTTAAATGTTAAAGTGAGTAGATGGGAGAGCTACTTCATGGTATATTTTTACACAATTAAACCAATTTGAAACAGAAAAAATGAAATTGGACAGAAAATGTAGGCGTCACGTCAGTGACCCATAAATAGTGGCCAAAATTATTAGAACACTAATATTTTCACCAGATAAAAAAAGGTTTTAAGTCAGTTATTTCTACCTTTTGCTGTAGTGTGTAAGCAGGAAATATCAGTTTACATTTCCAAACATCAATTCTCCATTAAATGGACATCCATGAATTTGTAGTGGAGCTTTATTAAAAGTTGTCTATGACTTTTAGTATTTTAAAATCTCATGAAATTATACATATTGAACAAGATTTCACCTAATGTTGGCATAAATGGATTTTTGCTCACACAAACAAAAATATGACACCACTGATCATTCTACACACTCTAAAAAATCGCACTGTAAAATAATAGTAATCTACTGGCAGCTGTGGTTGCCAGCATTATACTGTTATTTTATAGCTCTCTACCGTTAATTTACAGCTCTTCATTTTTATAGTATGTTACCGTTATTATACCATGTGGTAACTCATTTTATTTTGGAAACCAATTGCTTCAAACCATTTGAGTTTAAAAAAAACCCCAAAAACTAATGTTTATATGGTTTTGGTACAGTGAACTTATTTAATTTGAGTCCACTAAAAATAAATATTTCTTCATATAAACCCACAAACACTTAAAGTGTATTAAAGAAGCAATCGACTTTTACTCAAATCTTTATAGATTGTCATTAACTAACGAAAGCACAAATTTGTGTAATAAAGTGCTTAGTAAAGAGATTGTCACTATATCAGCAATTCCACAATTACTGTCTTTAAATAAAGCAGCAAAACCTCAGTGCTTGCGGCTCATCATTGCCTGAAGCACAAGCTCTACTCTCCAGCACAATGGTCACCCACAAAACTAAATTAAACTAACAGATCTCTCTTGTACAAAAACACACCAGTTAGGCACAATTAAATATTTACTCTCCTTACCAGTTAATGACTTTGCATAATTGTTTTTCTACGAACATTCACTAATATTTTAGAGAAAATAACTTGATTTGCTTGGTAAATCTGACTGTTGTGTTTTACAGTATATTGCTGTTTTTTCTTGAATTAACAGTAATCTACTGGCAGCTCTGGTTGCCAGCATGTTACTGTTTTTCTACAGTGTGTTGCCGTAAATTAATTACAGTTTATTACTGTTAAATTACATTTCATGCTGTTTTTTTTCTTCGTGCATCTTTAACCCTTTAAAACCCACAGCAAAATCCTCAGTTTTAAGGGAACACTTCTAATGTGTCAACACTACAGAGTGTTTGAGTAATACTGAATTAGTGCTGAAGTTAATGAGATAATTATATGATTGATCACGTTCTGATTTAGCATTAGTGATGAACACCAGCTGTTAACAAACAAAATCGCTGAAGAAAAACACAAAAACAACTGACTTCAGCCACAGCCTTAGATGAAATCAACTGAAATAAAAGAAAACATTAAATCTCTCAAGATCTGATTAAACTCCTAAAACAGCATTACCAGCTTCACTTATTACCACACTGAATTTATTTCTGTCAGACGTCTACAGAACAGAGTTGCAGAGGTTTAGATGTTTTTTTTTTCACTACCACGGTGGAGATCAGTGTTTACTTTAGTTGGGCTCTTGAACCTTGGCATTTTAAATCTATTTTTAAAATTGTAGTAATTATGAGTGTTTGCAACAAAATTGTCATGGAGAAGAAAAAAAAACAAGAAAAAATCTAGACTTATTTATGGTTTGGTAGTGACACTGATGTTATCCAGTGTCTTTTCTTTCATTGAATGTTGATGCTAGATTTAAAAAAAAATGAGCATTCAGTAATGAAAACACCACTCATTTAAAAAAAAAAAAAAACTTTAGATACACACATCAAGAATCATGTATGAATCTCAACAATGGTGAGGTTTTGTGCTGATACCCAGCATGCATTGCAGCATGAAGCTTACGAATTGTCACCATTGTTGAGATTCATGTGCTGATTCTTCATGTCTCCATTTGAGTATTAATGGTACAGTAGTTATAAATAATATATATTGAAACCTTTTTTTCTTATTGCCACATTATCAAAAATTCTCCTGCACAGCGAAATCCCCAGTGTTAATTTAACACTCTGAGTGTGGACACATATAGACACTGAAGCAGTGTTGAAGTTAACGAGATAATTAGGTGATTAACAAAGTGATGATTGATCATTAATGAAGACACCTGATGTTAATAAGCAGAATCACCAAAGGAGAAAACCAACATTTCTAAGCAACCATTATAGTGGTCAGTGTTTGCATTAGTTGGGCTCTTGACCCTTAAATCTTCAATATTAGGACTTATTTGGCTGCAATTACTGAGTTATAACAGCCAGACAAGCCAAAAACAAAAGTCATCAGGTGGCATTGACTGTGCTTGACATAATCATCATCATATAGTGACTTGAGTATTTGACATAGGGTTCCCTTACAGACTACAAGAAACTGTGAACAAAAGAGCAATCAGTTTTGGCATAATCAGACAAATGATGAAAAAAAGAGTTTATTATAATTTAGACACACAGACATGAAGAATCAGCGTGAGAATCACAACAACGGTGACCATCAAAAAGCGTGTTGTAACCAATCAGAACTCATCCATGACTCCCATCATGCATTGCGGCATGAATAAATTATAAGAGTTGATTTGTTTATCTGAATATGCCGTTTGTCACCATTGTTGAGATTCATGGGCTGGTTCTTGATGTCTATGTGTGCCTATGTGAAATTCCTGTTTTTTTAAAGAATTTGTAAAAAAATATTTCCAAAATGTATAGGAAATGCTGGATCATCTGTGGATTGTCAAGGCTACTGCAATGCAATAAAAAAAAATAAAAAAAACCTAAGATATTAGACACTAGGTGAGTCACAACAAACAATGAATATGTTAAAACATGATCATCACCTGATGACATGAGCTTATGTCTGGCTGTTTTAACTCAAATACAGCAGCCAAACAAGCTGTAATATTGAAGATTTAAGGGTCAAGAGCCCAACTAATGCAAACACTGACCGCTATAATGGTTGCTTAAAACTTTTGGTTTTCTCCTTTGGTGATTCTGCTTATTAACATCAGGTGTCTTCAATAATGATCAATCATCACTTTGTTAATCACCTCATTATCTCATTAACTTCAACACTGCTTCAGTGTCTATGTGTCCACACTCAGAGTGTTAAATTAACACTGGGGATTTTGCTGTGTGCTGTAACACACTTGGTGGAAAAACAACAACAACTATAGATCATGTTCATGCTCAACTAAAAATAGCCAACATCAACTGACCAGTATTACTGTAACTAACGCATCATAAAAAACCCAGTTGCAGCAACAACAACAACAACAAAAAATCTATGTTTAAATATCAAGAGTCCAGAGCCCAATTAAATGAAAGCAAACACTGATCTCCACAATGGTATCGTCAAACAAAACATCATCATCTAAACACCTGTTCATTCTCAATAAGATCTTCTATAGACATCTGACAGAAATCAAATCTGTCCGGTTAGAAATGCGTGAAGTTGGTAAAGCTGTGTGTGGAGTTGTTTAAATTTTCAGTTGATTTCATCTAAGGCTGTGGCTGAAGTCAGTTCTATAGTTCTTGTGTTTGTCTTGTTTCTCTGTCAATCAGTGATTCTGCTCATTAACAGCTGTTGTTCATCAGTGTCTGAAGTCACTCATTAGTTTTCATTATCGGTCCGTGTACGTTTTGTTCATTTCATTTTCAAATTGAAACGAAATAACCAGAAGTAAGAAAACGGCTCATTTATTCGTTTTTTTCATTTGTTCAGAAAACGAAAAAAACAAGATTTTGGCTCGATTTTTAATTTTTTGTTTCACGGGTAGGAAACAGATAAACGACTTCAAAATTGGTTTTCCACATGTGGGCGGTCACGAGACGCCCCTTTACGCCGATTGGTCAACCAAATCTGGACCAGTGACGCCATTCACTGTTCGTTCAACAAAATAAAAGACCATTATTTATTTATTTTCATTCTTTTTTAATTGCAGTCTTTAAAACAACGAACATATAAGGACAATAACATTAATTGCATCAAAATATAATAAAATAATACACTTAAAAATAATAAAATAGAAACAATAAGAAAATCTCATGTTGGTTACAAAGTATTCAAACAAAACATCTTAAGCTTTCAAATAATTTAAAGCTTGTGCCACGTTGTTTATTGTAAGATGTAAAAATAAGATGATATATATATATATATATATTCAACAAAATGATGGCTTTTGTCTGTTCAACCCAACTCGTTTCACAGAAATATTTATTTCACAAATATTAGGCTATCTGCACCCAGCATGTTTTATTTTGCTGAATTATTTTTAATATAAGTATCTGCGGTACCCAGACAGCGCAAAGAATAACAGATCAGTGTTCAATCAAGTGTAAATGCACAGCAGTCATAACTTTTCTTTTAGACATTATGCTCCGTTTTGGACAAGCGATGGTAAGTGCAAATATTATGCAAATAGGCTGAAGGTACCGTGGATAATTAAATTTTTACTGCACTGTATATCAGCCACGAATGTTTAATTTCGCCAGGATTTAAGTTAAGTATGCACAGCCTTGATGCTTAAGTAAAATGTTGATATCAGCTAGATAAAAAAAAATAACGCTTGGGCTTGAAAAGTCGGTGTTACACGGTGTTCGGCCATCCACCGATTAAATTAAATTAATTAAATTAATTGGTCCGGTGTAAATATATAATACGTATAAAATGAAGGGGGGGGGGGGTCTTTTTCTTTTTTTTACTTTTTAAAGCCTAATATTTTATTTCCCAGGGCCCACCCAGTAGGTGACCAATTAAGTGTCATTGATTATCTAGCTATTGATCAACATTTAAGCATGTAGGCTGTGCACATTTAAATCTCAGCAAAATAAGATGTTGTGGCTATATCGGTATATGTATATTACCTACAGGCACCTATATTTTTTCTTAATTAACAAAAGTTCACTTTGCGCTCTTGTGCTTCTGCCTCCGCTCTGGTCGTGTCAATCATCTTGTTGGATCACTCATATCGTGCTCGTGCTGTATAAGAAGCAGACAGTGGTCCCGCTGAACTACCTTGGTATTATTTATATAAAAATTATTTCTATATAATATTTGAATAAAAAAAAAGACGGTGGGGCGGTGGGCAAGTAATTTATTCGTTAAATGGCCGAACACCATGAAAAGCGACTTTAAAGCGTTATTTTTATCTAGCTGATATCAACATTTTACTTAAGCATGGCTGTGCACACTTATACTAACTTAAATCCTGGCGAAATTAACGTTCGTGGCTGATATACAGTGCAGTAAAAATTAAATTATCCACACTCTGTACCTTCAGTAGATTTGCATTACAGTATTTGCACTTACCATTGCTTGTCCAAAACTGAGCATAATGTCTAAAAGAAAAGTTATGACTGCTGTGCATTTACACTTGACTGAACACCGATCTGTTATTCTTTGCGCTGTCTGGGTACCGCAGATACTAGATTTAAAATAATTCATCAAAATAAAACATGCTGGGTGCAGATTAATATTTGTGAAATAAATATTTGTGAAACGAGTTAGGTTGAACAGAAGAAAGCCCAGAGGACTATCATCTTGTTGACTCTCATTTTAATAGAAAAGGTAAACAATGGTTAAAAGAATCAAGAAATAATGCTACAGAAGCTGCAAATTATTTTAAAGCCGTAAATCTTGTTTGAATAACTTGTAACTATACTCCTTGTGTAAA
>NC_133380.1:28304917-28344086 GCF_049309525.1 Garra rufa
CAAACACTCTTTGGTGTCTCAGTTTCTTAAGGTTGCACACCGTTTATGCCCAAGGAAGGTTAAGAGGTCACCCACTTGGGATCTTACTATTGTTTTGTGATCTTTAGTCAAAGCTAGGGTTGGGAATCGAAAATCGATTCCGATTCTGGAATCGGATACTTAAGATAAAGAATCGGATACTTGTTATAATATTAAAATTTCGATTCCTCGTTTCGATTCCTGGTTGCATTTTTTCCATCTAGTGATCTGCCAGGACCTTCCGCGCGTGCAATCTGCCAGGACTTTACGTGGTAATGTAAACATCAGTCGAAAAGATGGATCACGGTAAGCGTTTAAAAGTGTGTCTACGCTTTGTAAAAACCGAAGACAAATCTACCGCTGCACGCAAACTTCATCTTAGAGATCTGCAAGGGACGGATTTTAGTCCTGCGCCCGCCCACTCCAGAAGGAATATATGTTATTTCGTCCCGCAAAAGCCCACATAAAAGTCACTTATACCCCCGCGGGAAGACAGGTATCTACTTTATCTCTTGGCTGCATGAAACAAACCCTCCCGGTAATGTAAAGGCAAAGATGACCAGAGTAATAGTAACGAACTTGCGCGCGCCTAATGTATTCATTCTTGTATATCGGAGTCGTACATTAGGCACGCATAAGTCCGCTGTTGATTCACAAACTATTCATGCTTTCGGTGCTCTGATCCATAGTATTTTTGCGTGAAATTTCAAAATATTTGCATAGTTTTCAAAATGAATGTCCTGTGAGTTTTTTATAATGAATGCTTACCCATAGAGGTGGATCTTGTAAGGGTCAGTGGTGTTTAAGCACATATGAGCACCAGCATAAACAGATTTACAATGTATTTACTGTATTTTTCATTTATATGTTTATTTTATAATAAATACAAACAGTAGATATTCAGTCACTTAAGAAAGAGTACTCTGAAGTTGTGAAGAATGTCTGAATTAAATAATTTAGGTGCTTTAAATCTGTATGTGTGTATTCATGTTAAAAAGTTAGAGCAGATTTTCTTTTAAATTCAAAAGTATAGCTTTAATTTAAAGTTTGTTTGATTTTTTTTTTATAACATGCAGGAGAAAAATAAAAAGGCAAAACTAATGTTTAGGTTAATAAAAAAGGTTAAAAAATAAACACCTTTAGAGGAAATGTCAGGCATAGGGGGGCCTTGCAAAACTGACCCGAGAAGAAGGGGGACCTGATATAAAAAAGGTTGAGAACCCCTGTAATAAAATAATATGTTGCAAGCTAGCACTGAAAATAAACATGTTTAATATATTAATGTTTGACTTTTGTGTTTGTTGGTTTTTTTTTTTTTTTACTAAATCGGAATCGAAACTGGGAATCGAAAAGAATCGGAATCGATAAGTGGAATCGGAATCGGAATCGGAATCGAAATCGATAAAATTCAAACGATACCCACCCCTAGTCAAAGCACCTTTTGAACCTTTGGATCAAGTTGATCTAAAGTTCCTGACATGGAAGTCTTCCTCCTGGCAGTATGTTCAGCCAAGAGAGTTAGCAAATTGCACTCCCTATCAATCAGTGAAGACTGTTTGAGATGGAAGGCAGAAAATGCAGGGGTCTATCTTTGGCCAAATCCGTCATTCCTACCTAAGGTCCTTAGGCCTGGTACAATAAATCAGGTAATTGATCTTGATGCTTTTCACCCAGCCCCCCCCCCCCCCCCCCCCCCAATGTTCAGGTACTGGGTTGGATAGCTCTTCTCTTTGTCACATTCAGAATTGTTTGTCCCTTATGCCCATATTTGTACTTCCCCCTTGTTTCCTTAATTGTGACCCCTGTCTTGTTTAGTTGCCACTCCCCTTTGCTTCTCTTTAAATAGTCATTTGTTTCCAGTTTAGTTTGTCTGGTCTTAAAGTTCCGTCGTGTCTGTTTGCTCCCTGGATTTCAGTTCTTTTTCTTTAATAAATACGTGTTATTTTTGTATTCCTGGCTCCTCTCGTTTTCCTCTGGCTCCTCATTCCCTACACGCCGTGACAGATACAGTCGTGGCCAAAAGTTTTGAGAATTACATAAATATTGGAAATTGGAAAAGTTGCTGCTTAGGTTTTTATAATAGCAATTTGCATATACTCCAGAATATTATGAAGAGTGATCAGATGAATTGCATAGTTCTTCTTTGCCATGAAAATTAACTTAATCCCGAAAAAACTTTCCACTGCATTTCATTGCTGTAATTAAAGGACCTGCTGAGATCGTTTCAGTAATCGTCTTGTTAACTCAGGTGAGAATGTTGATGAGCACAAGGCTGGAGATCATTATGTCAGGCTGATTGTGTTAGAATGGCAGACATGTTGACATGTTAAAAGGAGGGTGATGCTTGAAATCATTGTTCATCCATTGTTAACCATGGTTACCTGCAAAGAAACGCATGCAGCCATCATTGCGTTGCATAAAAATGGCTTCACAGGCAAGGATATTGTGGCCACTAAGATTGCACCTAAATCAACAATTTATAGGATCATCAAGAACTTCAAGGAAAGAGGTTCAATTCTTGTTAAGAAGGCTTCAGGGCGTCCAAGAAATCCAGCAAGCGCCAGGATCGTCTCCTAAAGAGGATTCAGCTGCGAGATCGGAGTGCCACCAGTGCAGAGATTGCTCAGGAATGGCAGCAGGCAGATGTGAGCGCATCTGCACGCACAGTGAGGCGAAGACTTTTGGAAGATGGTCTAGTGCAGCGGTTCTCAATTCCAGTCCTCGCGCCCCCCCGCTCTGCACATTTTGTGTGTTTCACGTATCGCTTCCAACGTTTGTTCTATTCCAACGTTACTGCCCTTCGAAGTGGACATCACAGGATATTCCGCCATTATTCATTAGTTCAAAGCGAGCGTATGTGTTCCATTTGAAGGTCATTAAAGCGTGCGAGACGTAAATTTAAAATGCATTTATTTACAGATGCACTTATGTCACACTTCTCTAGTAAGTTTCATCTGTGTGTGAAGACGCTGCATGCGGTGGCGTAGCGCAAATATGTGAATGAATGTTTCGAAGTATAGTAAACAGATTTCCCCCGCTTAGGGAGCAGGGAGCAATGAACACTGTGCAGGCAATGTCAATCGGAACACATCCTGCACGGACCTCACTTCTAACGAGCTCGTTATCTGAATCAGGTGTGTTAACTAAGCGAGACATGCAAAATATGCAGAGCGGGGGGGCGCGAGGACTGGAATTGAGAACCGCTGGTCTAGTGTCAAGAAGAGCAGCAAAGAAGCCACTTCTCTCCAAAAAAAAAAACATCAGGGACAGATTGATCTTCTGCAAAAAGTATGGCGAATGGACTGCTGAGGACTGGGGCAAAGTCATATTCTCCGATGAAGCCTCTTTCCGATTGTTTGGGGCATCTGGAAAAAGGCTTGTCCGGAGAAGAAAAGGTGAGCGCTACCATCAGTCCTGTGTCATGCCAACAGTAAAGCATCCTGAGACCATTCATGTGTGGGGTTACTTCTCATCCAAGGGAGTGGGCTCACTCACAATTTTGCTCAAAAACACAGCTATGAATAAAGAATGGTACCAAAACACCCTCCAACAGCAACTTCTTCCAACAATCCAACAACAGTTTGGTGAAGAACAATGCATTTTCCAGCACGATGGAGCACCGTGCCATAAGGCAAAAGTGATAACTAAGTTGCTTGGGGACCAAAACGTTGAAATTTCGGGTCCGTGGCCTGGAAACTCCCCAGATCTTAATCCCATTGAGAACTTGTGGTCAATCCTCAAGAGGCGGGTGGACAAACAAAAACCCACTAATTCTGACAAACTCCAAGAAGTGATTATGAAAGAATGGGTTGCTATCAGTCAGGATTTGGCCCAGAAGTTGATTGAGAGCATGCCCAGTCGAATTGCAGAGGTCCTGAAAAAGAAGGGCCAACACTGCAAATACTGACTCTTTGCATAAATGTCATGTAATTGTCGATAAAAGCCTTTGAAACATATGAAGTGCTTGTAATTATATTTCAGTACATCACAGAAACAACTGAAACAAAGATCTAAAAGCAGTTTAGCAGCAAACTTTGTGAAAACTAATATTTGTGTCATTCTCAAAACTTTTGGCCACGACTGTACAGCTTTACTCGGAAGCAAAACTTTTCAACTCACAAACAAAAATTTTAGACCTGCAAAAAAAGACAGCAGAAAAGAGAGCAATATTTGTGGTTTCGCGATAAAAAGTGTTTGATGTGGATAACGAAAAATAAAGATTGTAAAAAAAATTACACGCACTGCAAATAATTTTATCAATTTCTTTATTTTTGAAATTTTAAGACTACTTTTTAGCAAACTTTTATTTTTTAATTACAAAATAATTAGTTTTACTCTCAAACACAGTATGTTTGTTTGAATAATAAAGACATAAAAATAACCCCATAGTGTTCAACTCTGCCTCTCTGACCACGCTCTTAATAATAAAGCCTGCAATTGGATTCTGACCTAAGAAGAAGAATAGGGAACTGGCCAGTTCCAAACACTCTGTGTTCCTTGGATCAGGCTGAAGATCTTTTTGAGAGAGGATATGTCTCAGAAAAATCACATGATCTCTGGTACAAAACTTTTTTTTACTCAGTCTTAAGCCAACCGATTAGAAAACACCTCCTTCAGACTCAAAAGGTGTACCTTAAACGTTCTGTTGAAAATCAAAATATCATCAAGATATACCATGCAGATGTTGAAGCCCTCTGAGGACTAGCACCATTTGGTGCAGAAGAGTTTGAGAGGCCCATTGGCATGGATTGCCACTGATAGAGCCCCTGTCCAGCTGAAAACGTCATTTACTCTGTTCACTTTAGCGACTTTCACTTACCAGTAGCCATGAGAGAAATCTAATGTACTAAACCACAAAGAGCCTGCCAATGCATCCAGTGCATCATCCACACGGGGCAGAGAGTGAAAGTCCTTTACAGTCACACTGTTCAAGCATCTGTAATCAACACAGAAACGGTAGATGCCACATTTCTTTTCACCAACACTACTGTGATGCCCAGGAGCTACAGCTCTCCTCAATGACACCATCCGCTAGCAGGTCAGCTACCTGTCTTATGCCGAGTTCAGACTGCATGATTTTAGCCCCGATTTTGACTCGCCGACAGGTTTTGAGAAATCGCCGTCAAATGCCCGAAATCACAGGCAAATCGGTTCTCGTTCACGCGAGTGACAATCACACAGTGTGAACTATCAAAGACGCGATCTGAGAGAATCGCCGACGTGTCGCCGACACCCGTGAGATATTTGGCATGCTAAATATCTGGACCTGTCGGCGATTCAAAATCATGCCGTGTGAAAGGTGATCTGACTGAAAATAACATCGGCGATTAACTACAGCCAATGAGACAGCAACATCCAGGCCAGCGGGAAGTTGGGGGAGGAGTTACGAAGGTATAGACCACAATTTCAACAAGCATAGTTTCGGCTTCTTTTATTTTCGCTGCAAATGAGTGCACATGCAATTTGTATGACAAGCTTCTTGCGGGCTACCATTTTTTTTTATAATAATCACAGTCTCACGTGAGAATTTGCACGCCTGACCTCGCATTGTTTCCATGTCACTTCTCGCGTGTGTTAAGTTGTCGGTGATTCTTCCTATTGTAAAGTCATGCAGTGTGAAACCCCCTGTCGCAGATCCATCGTGCAGCGCGAACACAGCAGCGACGGAATGCTACCCCAGATAGTCATGCAGTGTGAAAAGATCTGTGACGCGATTGCTTTGAAAATCGTGCAGTCTGAACTCGGCTTTATTTTAGCATGTTTTTCAGGCGATGCAGAATATGCATGCTGCTTAATAGGGGTTTGATCACCTCTTCTGATGTGATGTTTTACAAGTGTGCTTTTACCAGCATTCTGCATGGAGGAGCTGAAGATGCCAGCATATTCCAACAGCAATGCCGAGAGTACAGCTGTCTGTGTGTGGCAAGGGATTTAGCGTGCTCTGCAGATGGAGAGTGAACTTAGGAGTCATAATGGGTAAAGCCTTTATGGATATACTCCAGTTCGGACATGTACACGGACAGCTGTCGACAGCACGGACGTGGACCACTTGTATATACTTGTTAAAACTACTGAAAGTGTATGCTGGTGGTCCACTTAGCAGACGTGTTCCACACATGCACAGTAGATCA
Source organism: Garra rufa (assembly GCF_049309525.1). Lineage (NCBI taxonomy): Eukaryota > Metazoa > Chordata > Actinopteri > Cypriniformes > Cyprinidae > Garra > Garra rufa. Next base: position 28,311,067 of record NC_133380.1, read on the forward strand.
GGTTGAACAGTAAACACACATGGGAACGTCCATTCACACAAAAAGAAGAAAAAGCAGAGAGCAAGAAAGTGGTGTGTGTGGCCACTGAGTGGGAACAAAACCAGTGACAGAGCCAATCTGTCCTGTGGCATCAAGAATGCGAAACAGTCATATGCTCAAAAAATCAATAATCACTTCACAGACACACAGAGCCTGTAGCAAGCCATCCAGACGGTGACTGACTTCAAGCCCCTGCCACAGGCCTGTGATGACGACACATCCCTCCCAGCTGCACTCAACCACTTTTATTCATGTTTTGAAATGCACAATGACACACCTGCACAAAAACTGCCCACACCTCCCAACGGCCAGGTGCTGTCTGTCCAGTTGACGTATGCAAGACCCAAACTAGTATTAACCTGCGGGTCCTGACAACATACCTGGCCGTGTACTGAGAGACTGTGCTGCACAGCTTATAGATGTCCTAAAAGATATCTTCAACACCTCACTGAACCAAGCAGTCATCCCCACATGTCTTAAATCCACAACAGACATACCGGTTCCAAAGAAATTGCCTGTGTTCTGTCTAAATGACTACCATCCCATTGCATTGACTCCAATCATGAAGATGTGCTTTGAGAGGTTAGTCATGCACAACATTAAAACCAGCCAAGTGGTGTGGTGGCAGTGGTGGGATGGAGGTCAGATAAGGACATCAAGTTTGTTTGTTTTTGTTTACCCCTCAAAGCTGTTTTTTCCACCCATTTTTTATTTTATTTTTTCAATATCATGAGTCGTGCCTTGAAAAATATGCCTAAGGCTCCTTCTTTGCAGCAAGAGGAAGAAAGGGGAGAGGAGCAGGCAATGGAAGAAGAAGCTGCCCAGTGGCATAAGACAGATCAGATCTTTCTGTCTGCTTTGGTGTGCCTATAAAAAAGGATGTCCAGCGACTAAACAGACACTTAATAGGTAGGTGGTTGAGACCATCTCACTGGCCTACGAGTCCTCTGGCCTCCCGTCACCTATGGGGGTCGGAGCACACTTGACACAGAGTATGCCATGCTGGGATCCAGCAAACCAGCAACCAGCATCCCATGCTGGGGACCAACAAACCAGAAACCAGCAATCAGCATCCCATGATGGGATCCAGCAAACCAGCATTCCATGCTGTCCGCAGCATGCAAAACATACCTTATGTTGGTGACCAACAATGTTGGATTTTTCAACAGGGAGTTTAGCCATCTTGACTAGTGTTCACTACAGGAGGTTCAGTTGTCACTACTGACAAAAAACTGTTAGTGTAGAGTGAATAAACAGTAGTCTCTTTGACCCTCAATACCTACAACTGAGGTGCCCTTGAGCAAGGCACATAAGCCCTAGTTGCTCCCCGGGTGCCACAGCAAAAATGGCTGCCCACTGCTCCAAGTGTGTTGTCATGGTTTCAGCAGGTGTGTATATACCTAGATTCACAGTTATCATCCATCAGATGCCAACCTAGAGAAAAGTGTCTAGCAACAATACATAAACACATAATTGGACAAACCTAATATAGTTTCTGAGACTCTCCGGTTTTGCCAGACAAGCGCGAGGTCTTGATCTCAGTGTGTGTGCACCTTCCTCTCTTTTTATTTCCGTCTGCCCTGTTCAGCGAGCAGTAGAAGAGCAGCGCTTTCAGTTAAACCAGATATTATGTTGCTTCCAGTGCTTGAAGTGGGCCAGTACGCAGTCACTTCTGTATTTTATCCTTTTGCGTGCTGGCAATTTTTCGTGCGTACCGGCACTTCTGACATATTACAGTTTTTTACAGACGCTAGGACACACTTCTCAATACTTAGGTCACTTTTGCAAAACTCTTCACACAGTGAGCACAACAGAAGTCTATGTGGGCTAAACTGAGGATCAATTATCATTGTTTTGGCACAAAATGCATTCAATAACTACATCTCTCAAATTTCATGAAGTCTTTTCTCACTCAGACACAACAACTGCCAAAAATCTGTGTACGTACAGGACATTTTGCATGTGCTTACATACTGTTTTCAAAACTGTTAAACTTATGTTCAAAACAATAACATAATGCAAAACTGAATAAGACAGCAAAATTCAACAGCAATATTTTATTGAAACATATTTCAAATCTAAAAATGCGAGTAGATTAGCATTACTATTGTATCTGTATCAGTGGATGGTGTGTATACAAATTCTTGTATTTTGGAATTACTTAGTGCAAAAAAAATAAAATAAATAAACAACATAAAATATTGACGAATTCTGCATCATGTCTGATTCATTCCAGTAACATATATTTCAGTTATAAACAATATATATTGCAATTATAAACAGAGATGTGTCCTTGTTTTACACAAGAAAACACTGTGTAATGCTACATGTTGTTAGTGTTTTTTAGCTCATTGTTTTGTGGGTGACAAAGTGTGTTTGTCGGCTGTCAACCTTTGCTAGTGTTCTGGAAGAATGAGTTTATTTGAGACCTGAATAAAGTGTTTTGGTAGTTGTAGTGCATTTTGAATGTGAAATGAACTGCTTTGCCAAGCTGAAAGTCGGTTAGGAGAATTGTGTGAAGAGTTTTGCAAAAGTGACCTAAGTATTGAGAAATGTGTCCTAGCGTCTGTAAAAAACTGTAATAGCACGCCAAATAGAAACAGAAAATTGTGCTACTGGTACGCATTTTCATGAGACCGGGCTCTCGAATCAGTACATTATAATGAAAACAATACCTTAAAAAATTAAAAGAAACAGTTTTTTGGGATCACATAATTTTAAACGGGTAAATCTAGAAAGTCCAAGGATCGTAAAATTCAAACAGTAAGTTAAAAACAGCGATAATAATGCAGAGAATAGTGACTTAGGTCCAGATGCCGGTAAATTATTCTTTTCAGCGATTGAATCATGATCATAATTCAGTCAGTTTTTTCAGTCATTATTTCATTTTACTTTGGTTGTCTGACAACAGAAACACTAAAATATAACAATGGAAACAGTTTTGTTGAGAACTTGGCTGCATCAAATTACAGTATGTGTGCACAGAGAGGCAAACAAATGTAATAATAAATAATAAATGTACATTTTGCATGTTCAGAAGAAGTGAGCTGCCCTGTCCTGCAAATAATGTAAACAGGCTTGTGTAAGTAAATTGCTCAGTGCAAAGAAAGAGAAGTAATGGGAACCTGGTATTTCTATGTTCTTTTTCTTTCACGTGTCTAATAGACATGAACAAGTTATTTGAAAAACATCTGACCTTTGAAACATGTCTAGTCTTCATGCTCTATGTCGAGTATGGTTTCACTAATAATAAACATGCATTTGCTTAAAGCATCCATATTTGTCCATGCCCATGTTGATTAAAGTATCAAATAAAAAAAAAATAAATAAAAAATAAATTAAGGTACATTTAGAACAGATAAAAATGTGCAATTAATTGTGATAAAGTTTAAAATTTAAATCGATTAACAGCGCTAATATATTTATTTATTTTTCAGATTAGATTTGAGGATGCTGATTGGCTAAATATATCTTGGCTTATCTTGAATATGTTCACATATTGAACAGTCATATCTTGAACTGCAGACCTGCCTCCTAAAGGGGTTCCCCTCTATTACCACAAAGCTGAAGATGTGGAGATGAGCAAAGCTGACCCATATTGTGGTATGTTAACCTCATACACACAGAACCTCCATTTTATTCTAGGAAATAAAAAGTTGGTTATCTTCTGTTTTTGCTTGCAGCAGCAATTCTCCTGGACATGACTCCATAACCCGTGGGTTGGGTTGAACTCAGCTCGTGAGGATCGAGCTGGCGGAAAAGTTTGAGAAAGGTACTGACCTTTATAAAACTCTGGCTGTGAGGTTAAATGGCATGGGATCCAGACAGTTATTTAGTGGTGTTATTTGACCCTGATAGACGGATGTGTTACTAACTGAACTTAATTGACATTTGTACATGAATGACAGAGAAAGGATTCATAAGCATTTGTGTATTGGGTGCAGAAAATATGCTATCATAAAGATGCCAGTGTCATTAGAATGCAGCTCATTCTGTGTTCACATGCAAGTGTTGTTTTTTACACAGTAGTTCAAAAAAGGCTTTTATGACTGAGATATAGAGACAGTCTGTGACATGAAGAGATGACATATCCAGCCCACCTAAGTCTAAGCAAGATTAAAGCTGCGAGCAGCGATGAACGGGCCCTCGCACCCGGGCTCACCGCCGACCGGTGGCTTTAGGAAAACAGCAAACGGTGGGCAGTATGCTTTTAATACAGTAAATGTAGGAGAAATATGTCATAAGTCATTTAAATGTGCCAAACTTGCCGCTGCCAGCTGGTGGCGCTATGCCTGTAACTGATTATTGGCATGTAGATGTGTTCAGGCCAGCACTATTATCAAACATATGAAGTTTGGTGCAAATTGATTTTGGTATGTTTGAGTTAGTGAAAGATATGATATATCCTACTGCCAACAGGTGGCGCTATGATAATATCTGAATATTGGTCTTTAGGTGTCTTCAGGCCAGGACTCTTACCAAACCTGTGAATTTTGAGGCAGATCGGACATTTTATGGCTGAATTATAACAACTTTTATGTCCATGGCGAAACAACAAACTTTGTCAGGCAGCCACGGACACGCCCTTTTACTCAAGATCTTAACAATTTAACATCTCTAAGGCCTCTAGATCAGACTGACCAAATATAATGTTGATATCATTAAATTTATAGGAGGAGTTTGCTATAAACCTAAACCCCTGCAAGGACTTCAGATAATGCCAACTGTGAACCAATATGCTAAATTTTTCCTTTATTCTGATGATAAAGATAAGAACATGATTCATGATGATAACAAAATGTTATTATTGCTTGCTTTACGCCCACCATTCCTGCTTAAATGTCATCGTTACCTATCTGTACAATTTGTGTGTGGATATTGCTTTGCTGGTGACTCCTGTTATAAGACATCACTCTTAAGCGCTACATAACTAAGAATCAATTAGGAAAACGGTGCCCAGTTGGCACATGCATTCACAGTAACCCTCAGCCAGTTTGGATTTAAAGTTTACAGAATTGAAAGGGTTAAACTTTAGAATCAACACACAGACACATACACACTAAATATACAATTTTACCATCCAGTTTCATTTGTTAACATTGTTAACATGAACAATAATTAAATAGCATTTATTAATGTTAATTAATATTAACCTAAAAAAGTACTCATATATTGTTTAAAGGTAAATTAGTATCTTTTAACATTAGTTTATGTACTGTGAATTAACATGAACATGAACACAGTTCATGTGGGTGTACAGCAATACACAATAAAGTGCTCAATAAACGCTTCATTCTTTCAAAATATCTTTAAAAATCAAGTTGGGTATTGTAATGGGGCGATATATATATAACTCATCTTAAAATGGTACAATTTTCAGATGTTTTGAACAGATAAAAGCAAAGTTTGTTTTGTTGTCAAAGTTTGTCTTGAAATAGTTTTATTTATTGAATATAAAATTTGAATTAACAATGAAAATAAATGTCTATCAATGAAGATAAATTGCTCATGCTAAAAAGTTTATATATGTGTGTGTGTATTTCTTCCTCAAAGATGGTCTATTGCAAAACAGTTTCACTCTCTCTATCTCCCTTTCACCCCTCCCCCCTGCATTCTCTCACTCAGACTGTCATTCTGTGGTGACTGAACACACACACATAATGACATTCAGCCTGCTGAGTGACAGCAGGTTTCTGATTTATTTTTTTAATTTTCTTTAATTCATAGAAGCTTGTATAAAATTTATATTAACAGCACTTGCTCAGAATGATAAGATCTCTGTGTGAAAAAAGTTTTAAAGAGTTTGGATGCTGCACTTTAAAGATATAAAAAAACTACGCTCATCTTTTTTACTATATCTTTAAAAAATCACCACGTCAACACCGTTCAAGATATCCCAAATCCGCTCGCAATTTAACATCTTCAGAATCTTCTCTTCATGTTAAAAAAGTTTGGTGTGAAAAGCTTGTTGTTCTTAGAAGTAGTGTGAATTTGTTTACAGCCTGATTTTTCCAAAAATCCACATTCAAATCAAAATAGCCGGCTTCCTGTTGGTCTTAGCTAATGAGTTTGATTTAGAAAGTTGTCCAGATTGATGAGAACAATATATGTGCAGAGTTTGGTGACTGTAGGAAAAAGGAACCCCCCAACTTTTGTCAAAAGATGGCGCTATAGAGTGCCTGCTCCACGCCCATTTATGACCTTTCGCCAGTGTCTAACTATCCTTAATATTGATGTGTTTGTTGAGTTTCATGAAATTCTAAGCATGTTATCTGCCTCGAAAAGACAAGAATCTAATTTTAAAGTTTGACACATTGCCATGGCAACAGCATTCGATTTATCTTCGACCCCTTTACATATTCTTATCGGCCGTGTTTTGACATGATTTTGATGAAGTTTAAAGAAAATCGAGTAAAATTAAGAGGCTAATTTTAAAGCATTTTGAAAATGACACACTTCCTGCTCCCAGTTGGTGGCGCTATAACTTTGACTCATAATAGTCACATTTATGGAATCGGCATCATACAACGAACAAACTGGTGAAGTTTCATCAGAATCAGGCAATGTGTGCAACAGTTATTAGACACTTCCTGTTTCTCATTTCTCGCCATAACTTTGTCGCCTTGCCACGGCCAAACCGTTCGAGATATCAAAAATCCCCTCGCAATTTAGCATCCCCAATGTCTTGAGATCATGCTGACCGAGTTTGGTGACAATCCTATGGAAACCCTGGGAGGAGTACGTTAAATTCCAGAGCATGCGCTTTTTAAACAGCCCTAAATATCTCACTTCCTGTTGCGTGGAGCCTATGACATAGAGTACAAAAGTTGTTCAGCTCGATGATTTCTATATGTGTACCGAGTTTCATATCAATACGTGCAAGTATGTGTGCGCAGTACATCGAGTTTTCAAACTGTGTTCCAGGGGGCGCTGTAGAGGCCCTGAACCACGCCCGGGTCCCAGCCTCTGTGGCGTCCGGACGACGGCAGATTCCAACGTGTGTGCAAATTTTCAAGAGTTTTTGAGTATGTTAAGGCCCCCAAAAGTGCCCCAACGGTTGAAAAAAACAAAAAAAAAAAAACAAATTAAAGCTGCAAGCAGCGTTGACCGGGCCCTCGCCGTCTGGCAGTCGCCATCCCGATAGCATCAGGAAAACGGTGCCCAGTTGGCACATGCATTCACAATAACCCTTTGGACTAACCCTAACTGTCTCTACTCCTGTCTGACTCTTTCTCTTACCACCCATCCCACCTCCTTACACTCAGCCACTTACCACACAAACACACACATAGAGTGCAGAGCAGAGTGAGATCAGATTTGTTTTTTAATTTTCTTTCATTCGTGGAGTTTTATATAATTATGAAATGAACTGTGTTTAATCAGAATGAATAGTTATTTGTATGAAAAAAGTTTCAAAGAGTTAGGATGCTGCACTTTAAATATATAATAAATCATTGAAAATTGAAAATGGGAAATGAAATTCTAGGCACGCTATCTGCCTCAAAAACACAGGAAACAAATATTTGAATGTATTTTGTATTTTTTTTTTATTTGCCATGGCAACAGCATTTGATGCATCAGTGACGCCTTTACAGACTCTCATCGGCCGTGTTTTTACATCATTCTGATGAAGTTTAAAGAAAATTGAGTACAAATATATTGTTCGTTGTTCGTTCGTGTGTTAGTTCATTAACCAATGTTAACAAAAGAGACCCTATTTTAAATAGTTACCATGTTTTATGATCTACATCCATTTTTTTATATTATTTTAATGATCTATAAGCATCTGTGAAATAATTATAAACAAATATATTAAAAATAAATACATATTTACTTAGTTGATGTATTTGTTTCTCATTCTAATTAAGTGAACTGAGCAGTATAGTGTCATACTTATAATATTTTTTATTCTATCAGTGAGATTGTATATATGTATATAAATCATATAATTTTTCCTTAAAAGATTAAAAAAATATTTTAATGCTCTTTAAGCACCTATACAAAATAATTATGTAAAAGTACACTGACAGTACAGTCTATATCAACTGATTCTATGGATTATTTCCATTCTTATACACTGAGAATGAGCTAAATAGCATTAGAGGTCAAACGATTCCTTATCTTATGAGGACCTCTAGTGTTCATCCCTGGTATTAGAGCTTTAATCTGACAAATTTATGTGACACTTTTAATGTTTTTGGGGCCTCTGAGCATGATAACATTTTGAAACTACACGTATTTCCTAAGAATTTCTTGTTCTTTATATGTAAAAAGTTTTGATGAGTTAGAATAATGCAATTTAAAGATATATGAAAATAACTCTTCATCTTTTTTATTGTTACTTTCATAAATCACCACATCAACACCGTTCAAGATGTCCCAAAGCCGTTCACAATTTAACATCTTCAGTATCTTGGCATCATGTTGACAAAGTTTGGTGTGAACTGTCTGATTCTGCTGTGAGTGATATGAATTTATTCACAGCTATATTTAAAAACACAGGAAACAAATGTTAAAGTTTGACATGTTGCCATGGCAACAGCATTTGATGTATCAAGGACCCCTTCACAGATTCTCATCGGCCGTGTTTTGATATTATTCTGATGAAGTTTGAAGCAAATTGAGTAAAATTAAGAGGTTGATTTAAAAGCGTTTTGCAAGCAACACACTTCCTGCTGCCAGTTGGTGGCGCTATAACTTTGACTCATAATAGTCACATCTCTGTGATCGGTATCATACGACGAACAAACTGCTTAAGTTTGGTCAAAATCAGATAAAGTGTGTCAAAATTATTAGACATTTCCTGTTTCTCATTTCTCGCCATAATTTGTCGTCCTGCCACGGCCAAACCGTTCGAGATAGCAAAAATCCCCTGGCAATTTTGCATTCCCAATATCTTGAGATCATGTTGACCGAGTTTGGTGGCCATCGGTGGAAAGGTCTAGGAGGAGTATTTCAAATTCCACAGCTTGATTTTTCCAAAAATCCATATTTAAATAAAAATAGCTGACTTCCTGTTGGTCGTAGCTAATGGGTGTAAATTAGAAAGTTGTCCGGCTTGATGAGTCCAATATATGTACCGAGTTTGGTGACTGCAGGACAAAGTAACCCCCCAACTTTTGTCAAAAGGTGGCGCTATGGAGCGCCTGCTCCACGCCCATTTATGGGCTTTTATCAGTGTTTAACTGTCATTAATACAGATGTGTGTGTTGAGTTTCATGAAATTCTAAGCATTTTAAGTGGCTCAAAAACACAAAAAACTAAAGTTAAAGTTTGACACGTTGCCATGGCAACATGATAAAAGTTATGGATAACGCCCTTCACAGATTCTTATCGGCCGTGTTTTGACATTATTGTGATGAAGTTTGAAGCAAATTGAGTAAAATTAAGAGGCTGAGTTTAAAGCGTTTCAAAAACGTCACGCTTCCTGCTGCCAGTTGGTGGCGCTATAACTTTGACTCATAATAGTCACATCTCTGTGATCGGCATCAGACGGTGAACAAACTGCTGAAGTTTGGTCAAAATCAGACAAAGTATGTCAAAGTTATTAGGCACTTCCTGTTTCTCATTTCTCGCCATAAATTTGTCGCCCCGTCACGGTCAAACCGTTCGAGATATCAAAAATCCCCTGGCAATTTTGCGTCCCCAATGTCTTGAGATCATGCTGACCGAGTTTGGTGGCCATCGGTGGAAAGGCCTAGTAGGAGTATTTCAAATTCCATTGCATGCACTTTTTAGACATCCCTGAATAGCCGACTTCCTGTTTGGCGAAGCATGGACTATGAGTGTGAAATTTGTTCGGCCCGATGAGGTCTATATGTGTATGAATTTTGGTGACTGTAGGTCAACCGTTGTGCGCTCCAGAGCCCTTCAAAAGTCGCAATTTTTAACGCTGTGCCATGCCCCCCCCAGGTGACCCCCCCATGTCAAAGTCTGTCCGGCCCTGATGGCCGCAGGTTCCAATGTGTGTGCAAAGTTTCAAGAGTTTTCGTGTATGTTAAGGCCCCCGAAATCCCCCAAAACATTGAAAAAAAAATAATAATAATAATAATAATCCTTAGAAAAACAATAGGGCCTTCGCCCTTTTGGGCTCGGGCCCTAATTAAAGCTGCAAGCAGCGTTGACCGGGCCCTCGCCGTCTGGCAGTCGCCATACTGATAGCATCTGGAAAACGGTGCCCAGTTGGCACATGCATTCACAATAACCCTTTGGACTAACCCTAACTGTCTCTCCTCCTGTCTGACTCTTTCTCTTACCACCCATCCCACCTCCTTACACTCAGCCACTTACCACACAAACACACACATAGAGTGCAGAGCAGAGTGAGATCAGATTTGTTTTTTAATTTTCTTTCATTCGTGGAGTTTTGTATAATTATGAAATGAACTGTGTTTAATCAGAATGAATAGTTATTTGTATGAAAAAAGTTTCAAAGAGTTAGGATGCTGCACTTTAAATATATAATAAATCATTGAAAATTGAAAATGGAAAATGAAATTCTAGGCACGCTATCTGCCTCAAAAACACAGGAAACAAATATTTGAATGTATTTTGTATTTTTATTTATTTGCCATGGCAACAGCATTTGATGCATCAGGGACGCCTTTACAGACTCTCATCGGCCGTGTTTTTACATCATTCTGATGAAGTTTGAAGAAAATCGAGTACAAATATATTGTTCGTTGTTCGTTCTTGTGTTAGTTCATTAACTAATGTTAACAAAAGAGACCCTATTTTAAATAGTTACCATGTTTTATGATCTACATCCATTTTTTAATATTTATTATTATTTATGATCTATAAGCATCTGTGAAATAATTATAAACAAATATATTAAAAATAAATACATATTAACTTAGTTGATGTATTTGTTTCTCATTCTAATTAAGTGAACTGAGCAGTATAGTGTCATACTTATAAGATTTTTTATTCTATCAGTGAGATTGTATATATGTATATAAATCATATAATTTTTCCTTAAAAGATTAAAAAAAGATTTTAATGCTCTTTAAGCACCTATACAAAATAATTATGTAAAAGTACACTGACAGTACAGTCTATATCAACTGATTCTATGGATTATTTTCATTCTTATACACTGAGAATGAGCTAAATAGCATTAGAGGTCAAACGATTCCTTATCTTATGAGGACCTCTAGTGTTCATCCCTGGTATTAGAGCTTTAATCTGACAAATTTATGTGACACTTTTAATGTTTTTGGGGCCTCTGAGCATGATAACATTTTGAAACTACACGTATTTCCTAAGAATTTCTTGTTGTTTATATGTAAAAAGTTTTGATGAGTAAGAATAATGCAATTTAAAGATATATGAAAATAACTCTTCATCTTTTTTATTGTTACTTTCATAAATCACCACATCAACACCGTTCAAGATGTCCCAAAGCCGTTCACAATTTAACATCTTCAGTATCTTGGCATCATGTTGACAAAGTTTGCTGTGAACTGTCTGATTCTGCTATGAGTGATATGAATTTATTCACAGCTATATTTAAAAACACAGGAAACAAATGTTAAAGTTTGACATGTTGCCATGGCAACAGCATTTGATGTATTAAGGACCCCTTCACAGATTCTCATCGGCCGTGTTTTGATATTATTCTGATGAAGTTTGAAGCAAATTGAGTAAAATAAAGAGGTTGATTTAAAAGTGTTTTGCAAGCAACACACTTCCTGCTGCCAGTTGGTGGCGCTATAACTTTGACTCATAATAGTCACATCTCTGTGATCGGTATCATACGACGAACAAACTGCTTAAGTTTGGTCAAAATCAGCTAAAGTGTGTCAAAATTATTAGACATTTCCTGTTTCTCATTTCTCGCCATAATTTGTTGCCCTGCCACGGCCAAACCGTTCGAGATAGCAACAATCCCCTGGCAATTTTGCATTCCCAATATCTTGAGATCATGCTGACCGAGTTTGGTGGCCATCGGTGGAAAGGTCTAGGAGGAGTATTTCAAATTCCACAGCTTGATTTTTCCAAAAATCCATATTTAAATAAAAATAGCTGACTTCCTGTTGGTCGTAGCTAATGGGTGTAAATTAGAAAGTTGTCCGGCTTGATGAGTCCAATATATGTACCGAGTTTGGTGACTGTAGGACAAAGTAACCCCCCAACTTTTGTCAAAAGGTGGCGCTATGGAGCGCCTGCTCCACGCCCATTTATGGGCTTTTATCAGTGTTTAACTGTCATTAATACAGATGTGTGTGTTGAGTTTCATGAAATTCTAAGCATTTTAAGTGGCTCAAAAACACAAAAAACTAAAGTTAAAGTTTGACACGTTGCCATGGCAACATGATAAAAGTTATGGATAACGCCCTTCACAGATTCTTATCGGTCGTGTTTTGACATTATTGTGATGAAGTTTGAAGCAAATTGAGTAAAATTAAGAGGCTGAGTTTAAAGCGTTTCAAAAACGTCACGCTTTCTGCTGCCAGTTGGTGGCGCTATAACTTTGACTCATAATAGTCACATCTCTGTGATCGGCATCAGACGATGAACAAACTGCTGAAGTTTGGTCAAAATCAGACAAAGTATGTCAAAGTTATTAGGCACTTCCTGTTTCTCATTTCTCGCCATAAATTTGTCGCCCCGTCACGGTCAAACCGTTCGAGATATCAAAAATCCCCTGGCAATTTTGCGTCCCCAATGTCTTGAGATCATGCTGACCGAGTTTGGTGGCCATCGGTGGAAAGGCCTAGTAGGAGTATTTCAAATTCCATTGCATACACTTTTTAGACATCCCTGAATAGCCGACTTCCTGTTTGGCGAAGCACGGACTATGAGTGTGAAATTTGTTCGGCCCGATGAGGTCTATATGTGTATGAATTTTGGTGACTGTAGGTCAACCGTTGTGCGCTCCAGAGCCCTTCAAAAGTCGCAATTTTTAACGCTGTGCCATGCCCCCCCCAGGTGACCCCCCCATGTCAAAGTCTGTCCGGCCCTGATGGCCGCAGGTTCCAATGTGTGTGCAAAGTTTCAAGAGTTTTCGTGTATGTTAAGGCCCCCGAAATCCCCCAAAACATTGAAAAAAAAAAAATAATTAAAGCTGCGAGCAGCGATGAACGGGCCCTCGCACCCGGGCTCACCGCCGACCGGTGGCTTCAGGAAAACAGCAAACGGGGGGCAGTATGCTTTTAAAACAGTAAATGTAGGAGAAATATGTCAAAGTCACTTAAATGTGCCAAACTTGCCGCTGCCAGCTGGTGGCGCTATGCCTATAACTGATTATTGGCATGTAGATGTGTTCAGGCCAGCACTATTATCAAACATATGAAGTTTGGTGCAGATTGACCTTGGTATGTTTGAGTTAGTGAAATATATGAGATATCCTGCTGCCAACAGGTGGCGCTATGATAATATCTGAATATTGGTCTTTAGGTGTCTTCAGGCCAGCACTCTTACCAAACCTGTGAATTTTGTCGCAGATCAGACATTTTCAGGCTAAGTTATAACCACTTCTATGTCTATGCAGAAACATCAAACTTTGTCAGGCCACCACGGACATGCCCTTTAATGAAAACTCAAGATCTTCACAATTTAACATCTCTAAGGCCTCAAGATCAGACTGACCAAATATAATGTTGATTTCATTAAATGTCTAGGAGGAGTTTGCTATAAACCTAATCCCCTGCAAGGACTTCAGATAATGCCAACTGTGAACCAAATGTGAACATTTTCCCTATATTCTGATGATGATGATAAGAACATGTAATTCATGATGATAACAAAATGTTATTATTGCTTGCATTACATTCACCACTTCTGCTTAAATCGTTACCTATCTGTACAATTTGTATGTGGATATTGCTTTGCTGGTGACTCCTGTTATAAGACATCACTCTTAAGCGCTACATAACTAAGAATCAATTAGGAAAACGGTGCACAGTTGGCAAATGCATTCACAGTAACCCTCTGCTAGTTTGGATTTTAAGTTTACTGAATTGAAAGGGTTACACTTTAAAATCAACACAGAGACACATACACACAATATATAAAATGTTGCCATCCAGTTTCATTTGTTAACATTAACTATATTAGTTAACATGAACAATAATTAAATAGCATTTATTAATGTTAATTAATATTAAGCTAAAAAAAAAAGTATTCATATATTGTTTAAAGGTAAATTAGTATCTTTTAGTTTATGTACTGTGAATTAACATGAACATGAACACAGTTCATGTGGGTGTACAGCAATACACAATAAAGTGCTCTATAAACGCTTAATTCTTTCAAAATATCTTTAAAAATCAAGTTGAGTGTTTTAATGGGGCGATATATATATAACTGATCTTCAAATGATGGTTTTCGGATGTTTTGAACAGATAACAGCAAAGTTTGTTTTGTTGTCAAAGTTTGTCTTGAAATTTTTAATTATTATAATTTTATATTCAATAAATAACACTATGAAAATATTGTCTATAATGAAGATAAATCACTCATGCTTAAAAGTTGTATTTTTCTTAATCTTTTGCTATGTGACTGAATAGGACAAGTTCATGGTACAGTTCAGTAAAAATAAATAAAAAACAACAACTGCAAAATACAAACAATGAAAGATTTAATGACCCTTTATATTTTCTCAAAATATCAGACATATTTATGTCGATTACGCTACAGCAATGTGCATCTTCCTCAAAGATGGTCTTAAGCAAAACAGCATGTTCCACTGGTCTCTCTCCCTTACACCCCTCCCCCCTTCAGTCACTCTTCAGTGACTCAATGGTGACTGAACACAGACAGGCACAGGCAGAGTGACAGCAGGTTTCTAATTTCTTTTTTTAATTTTCTTTAATTCATAGAAGCTTGTATAAAATTGATATTTACACCACTTGCTCAGAATGATAAGATCTCTGTGTGAAAAAAGTTTTAAAGAGTTTGGATGCTGCACTTTAAAGATATTAAAAAATTACGGTTATGTTTTTTACTACATCTTTAAAAAATCACCACGTCCACACCGTTCAAGATATCCCAAATCCGCTCGCAATTTAACATCTTCAGAATCTTCTCTTCATGTTAAAAAAGTTTGGTGTGAACAGCTGGTTGTTCTTAGAAGTAGTGTGAATTTGTTTACAGCCTGATTTTTCCAAAAATCCACATTCAAATCAAAATAGCCGGCTTCCTGTTGGTCTTAGCTAATGAGTTTGATTTAGAAAGTTGTCCAAATTGATGAGATTAATATATGTACAGAGTTTGGTGACTATAGGAAAAACTAACCCCCCAACTTTTGTCAAAAGATGGCGCTATAGAGTGCCTGCTCCACGCCCATTTATGACCTTTTGCCAGTGTCTAACTATCATAAATATTGATGTGTGTGTTGAGTTTCATGAAATTCTAAGCATGTTAACTGCCTCGAAAAGACAGGAATCTAATTTTAAAGTTTGACACGTTGCCATGGCAACAGCATTCGATTTATCTTCGACCCCTTTACATATTCTTATCGGCCGTGTTTTGACATGATTTTGATGAAGTTTAAAGAAAATCGAGTAAAATTAAGAGGCTGATTTCAAAGCATTTTGAAAATGACACACTTCCTGCTGCCAGTTGGTGGCGCTATAACTTTGACTCATAATAGTCACATTTATGGAATCGGCATCATATGACGAACAAACTGGTGAAGTTTCATCAGAATCAGGCAATGTGGTCAACAGTTATTAGACACTTCCTGTTTCTCATTTCTCGCCATAACTTTGTCGCCTTGCCACGGCCAAACCGTTCGAGATATCAAAAATCTCCTCGCAATTTAGCGTCCCCAATGTCTTGAGATCATGCTGACCGAGTTTGGTGACAATCCCATGGAATTCCTGGGAGGAGTACGTTAAATTCCAGAGCATGCGCTTTTTAAACAGCCCTATATATCTCACTTCCTGTCAGGTGGAGCCTATGACATAGAGTACAAAAGTTGTTTGGCTTAGTGAGATCTATATGTGTACCGAGTTTCATATGAATACGTGCAAGTATGTGTGCGCAGTACATCAAGTTTTCAAACTGTGTTCCAGGGGGCGCTGTAGAGGCCCTGAACCACGCCCGGGTCCCAGCCTCTGTGGCGTCCTGATGGCCGCAGATTCCGACGAGTGTGCAAATTTTCAAGAGTTTTTGAGTATGTTAAGGCCCCCAAAAGTGCCCGGAAGGTTGAAAAAAAAAAAAAAAAAAAAAAAAAAAAAATAATAATAACCCTTAGAAGAACAATAGGGCCTTCGCCCTTTTGGGCTCGGGCCCTAATAATAATAATAATAATAATCCTTAGAAAAACAATAGGGCCTTCGCCCTTTTGGGCTCGGGCCCTAATAAGAATCCTTAGAAGAACAATAGGGCCTTCGCCCATTCTGGGCTCGGGCCCTAAAAATACTAAAATACTTACACTAAATGCTTAATCTTTCAAATGAAAGCCAGAAAGCCAGAAGCTGAAATTTAGCAGTATGTATAGTATTCAAACACAAGAAGCAGTTTATTGGAAAAAATAAAACAGGGTCTTTGTATATTTATGTGAATTTCATGGAGGATAAAGAGGCAGTGTTTCATGCGGATGTCTAACAACACAGTCCTCCCAGTGTTCTTGGAAATGTAGGGCAATAAAAACAGTGTTTTTGAAAATGACTTTATCATGGTTTAAATACAAAATACCTCTTAATATCTTTAGAAAGAAAATGCCTGTTACTGAGCAAAGCTTATATTTATGGTCTGATAGTTAATTTTGGTTACTTGGTAAAGAGAGAACACATTGTTTACAACTTGGCTACCAATCAAATTTTACCATTCAAGTGCAGATAACTTGACAAGAAGTTTTATTGCTGTTATGAGTAAGAAGTCTGCAATTCACATCACTGTTTCTGTATCTGCAACCTACCATCCTCCATTTGTGTGAAACAAACCAACCATGCCATGTGTCCATGTGTGCAGCAGCACCACCTTGCATACAAGAAAAGAATTACAACAGTAACAATGTCTGTTTTCCTCACCCATCCCCCTTACTTTTATGATAGCTGGTCATTCATAAAACATGCCTTCCCCACCCTTCCTTTTATTGATGAAAAGAATGTGATAGAGGCACTCACAATTTAACATGACAATGTGATCTTTGCTGGTTTAAAGTAACTAAAAACAAGCCATGTTTATCTGATTCTTTTAGACATCAAAAATATAACCAAGTGAGTCTGTAGAGAATGCGTGACTTCTGTATGTTGACTAAATGATCTACAGAAATTCTTAATAGTCACATTATATTCCTATAATGTTCTTAAATTACTTGAATAATATGCATATGCTCCTTTGCTAAGCCATTAAATGGCTGATTTGTGGACACACATCTTGGAGAGCAGGATAATTAAGCATGAGCAAAGTTTTGTATTAGTAAAGCATATCGAAAATAGAGTATAAATGCCAGAATGCTGTATGTGGCAGCAAAGACCTCAAAACTTTGATGAGATTGATATATTTTACACTAATTCTGGATGAAAACAGAATTATATTTCTAAACAGTGGAGACCAGCATATAGATTAATACAGGAATAAATATGTAAACTTCCCTTCTGAATGTCCTTAAAAGAGAAAACTGTACAAAAAAGCAACTGCTGTCTCTGCTCAACATTTTGTATTCTCTCTCTCTCTCTCTCTCTCTCTCTCTCTCTCTCTCTCTCTCTCTCTCTCTCTCTCTCTCTCTCTCTCTCTCTCTCAATTCAATATGTGCTTTATTGGCATGGCAATTGTTACAGAGTATTGCCAAAGCAGAGTGTTTACATTGAATGTAAAACAGATATGTATGCAACAGAAACATGCATGTATATACATTATAAAAATAAAAAAAAAGCAGGACAAGTAATTAACATTTTAGAATTCTATGAACAATTTAAAATTCAATGTGGTGTGTGTACCTGGTATTCATCACATTGTGGGGACCACATGTCCCCACAAGGATAGGAATACCAGTAAATTTTGACCTTGTGGGGACATTTCTCAGGTCCCCATGAGGAAACAGGCTTATAAATCATGCACAATGTGTTTTTTGAGGAAGTAAAAGTTTGCACAATCTCCTGTGAGGGCTAAGTTTAGGTGTAGGGTAGGGTTAGGGCGATAGAAAATACGGTTTGTACAGTATGAAAACCATTACGCCTATGGAATGTCCCCATAAAACATGTAAACCAGTGTGTGTGTGTGTGTGTGTGTGTGTGTGTGTGTGTGTGCAACCCGTTCTCATCAATTTGCGTATAAATAACACGACTTTACACTTTCCAATTGCGTGTAATACATACGCCAAAGTCCAATTTCGCGTGCATATGATACGCCAGTCCTTCCCATTAACTTCTGTGGAGAGCAGATGCGTACAAATAGCACGCAGCATCTTCTACGGCAGTGACGTCACCAGCGAGGCTCGGTTTGCCCCGTTCACTTGATGCATATACACCTTTAAACAGGTAAGAAGGGCAACAATCTTTTCTTTTGTAATGAGATCATTATTTTAATTGTTTCGGTGCTTCTGCGTCTCTGTATGTGGGGTCATGTGTTAAAATAGAAGCGTGTGCGTTCAAATTAGTTAGAACAGTCGGCTGCTGCGTTAGCACAGCTGCTAATATTAGCCTAAGCTAACTAATAACTGTTGCTGATTTGAAATAAATAAATTAAACCGTTTTAATCAAATTCACGTGGCTGATGACAGCTTTACAAATCAACCAAACCAGTATCACGTGATAAGCGCGATCATGTAAAAGTCCGCACATTTACCATATTTTTACCATAGTAACTGTTGCTTGACCATATTATGTGTAGCCAATGCACAAGTCACATCGTTTACCATGGTTTTACCTCAGTGTCCATAGTTTTACTATGGTATTTGTAGTTAAAGCACAACAACCACAACATTTACCATGGTTTTACCACTGTAAGCATAGTTTTACTGTGGTATATGTTTTTAAAGCACAATAACCACAACACTTACCATAGTTTTACCATAGTTTTACCTCAGTAACCATAGTTTTACTGTGGTATTTGTAGTTGAAGCACAACAGCCACAACATTTACCATGGTTTTACGACTGTAAGCATAGTTTTACTGTGTTATTTGTTTTTAAAGCACAATAACCACAACACTTACCATAGTTTTACCTCAGTAACCATAGTATTACTGTGGTATTTGTAGTTAAAGCACAACAACCACAACATTTACCATGGTTTTACCACTGTACGTATAGTTTTACTGTGGTATTTGTTTTTAAAGCACAATAACCACAACGCTTACCATAGTTTTACCTCAGTAACCATAGTTTTACTGTGGTATTTGTAGTTGAAGCACAACAACCACAACATTTACCATAGTTGTACCTCAGTAACCATAGTTTTACTGTGGTATTTGTAGTTAAAGCACAACAACCACAACATTTACAATGGTTTTACTACTGTAAGCATAGTTTTACTGTGTTATTTGTTTTTAAAGCACAATAACCACAATGCTTACCATAGTTGTACCTCAGTAACCATAGTTTTACTGTGGTATTTGTAGTTAAAGCACAATAACCATAATGCTCACCATGGTTTTACCACTGTAAACGTAGTTTTATCGTTAATTGTGATTTTACGGTGAACTATTTGTAAAGCACAGTAATTATAATGCTTGCCACCTTTTATACTTTTTTATTTAATTATATAAATTAATTTTATAATTATTGTAAATTATTGTAATTTAATATATCTTTTTTCTGTCTTGCAGTTACATCAGATCACTTACTCCAGCAGCTCTTTAAAGAAAACAACTCTTGTAAATGCCATCACTTGTTCCTATTTTTCCGAAATGTAATCCCTAATTAATTTACACATAGTTTTGCTCTCTCTCTTTATGTGGTCCTTGCAGACAAAATTCTTCTAAATGTTTCTTCCTCTTATTCCTTTGCTTCCTCACTTACTTACACATTCTTTTGTGCTCTGTTGTAAGGTAGAAACTGAGAGTTTGCATGATGGTCTTTTCTCAGACTCTGAATCTGATGTGTACAGATGAACTCAGGAGCCTGCTGGAGTTGCCAGGGAACTTGAGCTTGAAGTATATAATTATAACTGCTTATTTTGTGTTTCAACAACAATAACAATTAAACATGGGGTCAATAAACATTTTCTTGTTTTACAGCTGGAGACCAAAAACGCAAAGAAAATCAGTCACAGCAAGCCAGTCAAACCAGTCCTGATGAATGAGGAAAGAACATGGTCTTCTTGTGCCCAAATAGAAAAGGCAGATTTCCACTGGTATGTATGTAATCAAGCAATGTAGTTATATGCATTTGATGTTGATCTCTCAAAAGATAACGTCATTGTTTTTCACATACACATCTTTTTTTTGAGTTCCTAGAATTAGCAAATCAACTGTGTAATCGCCTCTGGAATTTGGGCAGGAAATGACCGAATATGGTGAGTACTGACACCAGCACCTGTGATCACCAACACTATTTATCTGTTGACTTATTGTTTTGTCTGTTTGTTTGAAGGAGGATGAAGCCAGTTGATGATTTCCAACTTATTTTTAGCACATTGTCTCAACATGTATATATTTCTCTTTGTTTCAGCTGAAAGGGAAGACCAAAGGAGGCCAGTCACAGGATCTGAATTGGGCCATAATGTGCACTTATGGAAAAGACCAAAGGCAAACATTTCCAAAGGTATGTCAATGTCAGTCTGAGCATCTTGACTGAACTGTAGTGCAGTTACATTTTGCACAGCTTGCTCCACAGCCCTATCAGAAAGAAAAACCAACAAAGTGTCATGTCGAACTCATTCATAATATTATCAGCAAATTTATATCATCTTGTACAAGCCTAGTTATGTAAAATTCTACGACTTTCACCTGTACTTTTGTCACTGGCCATTGCCTGAACTCTCATGCTAATTTTGTCATTGAGTGTTTGTTTATATTAAGTCCATTTAGTTCTTTCTTTATTAACTTTTACAAATTGCCACTGTCTAACAGTACATGATATCTTAAACTTAAAGCTGGTCACACCATGAACAAGAGCTATGATAACTATTTTAGCATCTACACCAACAGACGATAACATTCTGTTTACTGTTATAGATGCTGGACTTACAGTATGTTGTTGTCTGCCATCTGTTTTTGTCAATGTTTTTTTGTTCATCATGTGATTAATTCACTTTCTTCCTGTCTTGCAGGATTTCTCACAGACTATTAAGTCCTTCTTCATCAGCTCTCCACAATATCAGCCCTTCCAACATCTTCCACATCGCTTTCTCTCATGTGGCACATCTGCTCTCAGTACTCTACTGCCGTCTTCCAGTTTTTGCATGTCTACTTATTATTATTTTTTCATTTCTCCTCTACAGTCAACACTCTCTCCCATCTCTACTGTGGGCACTCCTGTCAATATTTAGTGATTTATAACTACCACTAACAACTAACTATGAAATTATAATTATTAATCATTCATTTGTCTTGCATTTAGTCACAATAGAAGCAAACAATAATGAAAGGAAACATGAAATATATCATATAAGGTAATAATTGTAAAATATTGAAATATTGTTCTTAATCATTTTTGCCTAATTGTTTGTTAAAGGGAAGAAAATATATTTTCAACTGAAGCCTTGAATTTTTGATTGTTGTACAATTGTATAATCGGCAGGTTTTTTTGTTTTGTTTTTGTTTTTAATTTTTTTTCATAATGACACAGCTGTTTATCTGGGAAAGGTTTGACATATCAATAAACATTGGATATAACTACAAAATGTGTGATTTCATGATTTATTATTATTATTATTATCATTCCTATAGTTAAACTGGCAGATATAAGAAGGACCATTTCCAGGTAACAGAAATGGTTAACTATTTATTTAATACACTATAAATACACTGTAAATGTTACAGAAGCTAAATTGAATAGTAGAAAAATACTGCATGTTTAACTAATTATTTTTTTTTTACATTTTGATTTATTTTTCAAACAGGATATGCAAATGTTTTACTTTAGATATTGTACATTAATATTGGTGTACACAATGTATACCATAAAAATATATACTTATATGTACTGTAATCAACAAATCTATTGCTGCATCAGGGTAACTCCACAGTTTTATATGTAGTGGCGACAAATAAATTGTTCAACTTATTATCTATCCATTCCCCACAAGAACCCGAAAGATCCTGTCATAAATGACCATATATGGACAAGTAAGTGTGATGCCTCGCTCAGCTGGGTTGCCCTTGGCCTTGAAAGTTCCTGTGGCACTAATTGGACTATCTTTTAAACCAAAAAAAAAAAAAAAAACGCTTGGTGTTGCAAAGTCCGTTTTGCAGTTATTATTACGTCTTTAATACCCTCAGTTAACAATACAGTGTTGCTATGTTGTGAGTAATTGCCACTTTACAGAGATTGTAACCCTAACCCTAAGCATATCTTCTTTAAACTACAAATAACAGCGCCATCTTTTTTCGCGTTCCATCGATAGAATGGCAGAGGCTTATGGGTAATGTAGTTTAGAATGTTTAATTATAAAATCGGAGAAAATACGATCTTTTTTGAACAAAGCTTATCTAAACATGTTCATTGTGCAAACATCTATGGCATATTCAAGAGGCAGGCTGAAATTAGCTATTTTACTTAGACCACTTTTTAAAACACCTTTATACCACCTTTCCATATAAGTTTTAAAACATTATGCAGTTAACATGGCAAAAGTACTTGTCCTGCCAGTTTTTTCTTTGTCATTATAATCAGACACTGATTTACAGCCATTTGAAATGTTATTTTATTTTGCTTTTCCAGGGGACTCTACTGGGCCCCTGGAGATGGAAGGGCAGTTAAAATGTGCACAAATCTCTTCTCGTCATAGACAACACACTGTGCTGAGTCACATTTTTGAGATTTTCTTTTCAGCAACTCGCCAATATGTAAGTTGCAAGTCATGGTTATTTTAGTATAACAATTAGACAGTTCCCATTTGAAAGGGGCTCCACTGATTTCATTAAATCAGGAACAAGAATACAGCGATGACACTAAATGAAGACACAAATGTAAATAAATAAATACATATTGTGATCCTTCATTGTACTATCACACACTTTCAATGTGTCATTCAGTAAGACAAGGTACAGACAGTGTGTGTTTATGGTGCAAAAGCCATACGGATTTGAATACACCTTCTGGTGCTACTTGGACACGTCATCAGTGAAGAACCCGGGGTCATAGGGTGTTTTGGGTCTTTAATCTTCATAAACCCTCACCGGGCGATCCAGCCAGGGGTGATCAGTCCCCGGCTTGTGTCCAAGTGGCCTGTCGCTCCACGGATCCCCCCTGCAGATCTTCTCTGTAGCCTCTAAGATGTTTCTGGTGGCTTTTATCAATAGCAGTCCTCTCACTCCAAGGAGTTTAAGGGTTCGCAGCAGTGTGTGGCCTGCGAAGCCTCGGCACTCGACCTCAACTGGCTTACAGTGAACTTTCCACCCGTTGTTACGGCACTCCAAGCTGAGCTCTGCATACTTAGCCGTCTTCCGCTCGTGGGCCTCTTCAATATGGTCTTCCCAGGGGACTGTCAGTTCCAGAATGACCACTTGCTTGGTAGACTCAGATGTTAGCACCATATCTGGGCGGAGAGAAGTGGCTGTGATGTTGCCTGGGAACTTGAGCTGTCTTCCTAGGTCGACTTGAAGCTGCCAATCACGAGCGATGGAGAGGAGTCCCCCTGTAGGCCTAGGCCGTTGGTGTTGTTCCTTCTGCCCAGCTCTAATGAAGGCTCTTGACTGGTTTTTCAGTCGGACACTTTACCCTTCTTTAGGACCAGAGACCTGGGCTTGGCAGGCTTGAAGCTCATCCTTGCCCAGGAGATGCAATTCCCAGGAGATACAATTCATGCAATGCAAACAATCATAATGTAAAACACCTAATTTGTGTCTCTGTCAAATATTCTTTATTTTATTATTTCTCTGATGTGAAGCATCAGTAATGTCATGCTCATCTTGCTTATAATACAATATTAGATTCACATCTATGTATTGAGTATTGATCTTTCCCTGGTCCATCACCCTCAGTTGTGCATGAAGTGTCTGTAGCAATATGGTCCATGCAGTCTCTTCTAATTCATCTTTCAGGCTTCCCTTCAGGTAACTGAATGTCTTTAATATGACCAAATGTTCATGCCTTAATTAAAACACTCATGATAGTTAGGTGTATTGTTTACTAAATTAAATGGTGTTTTCACCAAACACCATCCCTAATACAGAATACTCACCATACTTTTTTATTCCAACATCATGTGCAATACTTTACTGGAGAATACATCATAAAGACAACTAAAGTGGATTATAAAGACAAATGATATTCAAGAGAAATAAACATGGGTTATGTCATGGGTCAAATTTCTTGAGCATCATGGAATCACATTAAGTTTCCTGCTCATCATCTGAGCTCTCCTGGTTTTCTTCTTCTTACTTGTTTATCCATAAACTTCTTCCATGTCATAAACAATTTGCAGTTGTTATCCAGCACACTACAGTACAAGTGATGAACAAAAGAAATGACCAGTTCAAATCACTTTATTGTCACAATACCATAAACAAAAGCGTACAGGTGAAATAATTTTGTGCAAACTGCAGCATTACAGTATGGATGAAAAATATTAAATATGCAACGCACACACATATACATATACTGCATATATAAGGGATTCAGTACATGCAGAGCACAATATATGGTAAAAATTGCTATACAGTGAGCACAAAATGAAAACAATGATAAACAAGGATGATAAGAATGGTATGAATTAGTGCAAACAGAATGTCAGGATGCAGAATAACAGTGAGTCAGAGTCCAGACAGTGTAACTGTTAGAGTGCAGTACATGATGTGGTGTGTGGTGTTACTGGTACGAGTTCAGTTCAGTCTGATTGTCTGTGGAAAGAATTTGTCTCACAGTCTGCTGGTGTAGGTCCTGCAATAACTTCTGCCTGATGGTAACAATGAGAGCGATCCATGCAGTTGGCTGGAGTCTCTGATGGTCCTCTGTGCTTTCCTCACACACCACCTGATCTAGATGTCCTGGAGGGACAAAACAAGTATTAAATGTTGTAAATCAATAAACAATATATAGAATTTGAATTTATAGTTGTTGCATTGGACTTACCATTGATTCTTGTTGGAGGTATGGGCCAAAAGAACTCTTGTTGTTCAGTTTTGAAGTTTACTGTTTTACGCCGTAACATCTGAGCGGTCACAGTAGAGCTGTCCACCAATGCAGTCTTCACAGCAGATACCTGATGGCCATTGAATTAATCTCTTCATCAACTGGCTTCATCCTCCTTCAAACAAACAGACAAAACAATAAGACAACAGATAAATAGTGTTGGTGATCACAGGTGCTGGTGTCAGTACTCACCATATTCGGTCATTTCCTGCCCAAATTCCAGAGGCGATTACACAGTTGATTTGCTAATTCTAGGAGCTCAAAAAAAAGGTGTATGTGAAAAACAATGACGTTATCTTTTGAGAGATCAACATCAAATACATATAACTACATTGCTTGAATACATACATACCAGTGGAAATCTGCCTTTTCTATTTGGGCACAAGAAGACCATGTTCTTTCCTCATTCATCAGGACTGGTTTGACTGGCTTGCTGTGACTGATTTTCTTTGCGTTTTTGGTCTCCAGCTGTAAAACAAGAAAATATTTATTGACCCCATGTTTAATTGTTATTGTTGTTGAAACACAAAATAAGCAGTTATAATTATATACTTCAAGCTCAAGTTCCCTGGCAACTCCAGCAGACTCCTGAGTTCATCTGTACACATCAGATTCAGAGTCTGAGAAAAGACCATCATGCAAACTCTCAGTTTCTACCTTACAACAGAGCACAAAAGAATGTGTAAGTAAGTGAGGAAGCAAAGGAATAAGAGGAAGAAACATTTAGAAGAATTTTGTCTGCAAGTTTAACAGAGTGAGAGGAAAGCAGCATTAGAATTTTTTCTTTAATAGCAAGCTAATATGAATTCTTTAAATATGATTACCTGCTGACAACCGCAGCTATTTAACATGAAATGACACAGAGAAACAATTTGGTTGGAATCTCTTTCAGAACAAATTTTTCTAGATGATGAAAAATAAAAACATTGACAGCCAATCAAAATCCACCAGACTGTAAATAGTCTGAGCACGTATATGCAGACAACATCACTGCAGCACACACTGAATGAACAACAAACACATTGACAACAATGGCAGACAACAACATACTGTAAGTGCAGTATGTATAACAGTAAACATGTATGTATGAATGTAATCGTCTGTTGGTGTAGATGCTAGATGCTACAGTTCAGTCAAGATGCTCAGACTGACATTGACATACCTTTGGAAATGTTTGCCTTTGGTCTTTTCCATAAGTGCACAATATGGCCCAATTCAGATCCCATGACTGGCCTCCTTTGGTCTTCCCTTTCAGCCGAAACAAAGAGAAATATATACAAGTTATTATAAACAGATAAAATAAGGATGTGTGCATTAAATCAAATCAGTTATAGCTAAATGTCTTCAACGTTACTGTGAAATGTTAAATCATTGAAGGACTTGTTCAGCCTCCTTGATAACTTCTTCAAGATCAGCACTGGGAGCTTTGAGTTTAAGTTCCCTGTTTATTCTAGCAGCTTTCTGACAGAATTGGTCAAAATTATGAGATAATGAAAATGTCATGATGGACCACATAAAGAGAGAGAGCAAAACTATGTGTAAATTAATTAGGGATTACATTTCGGAAAAATAGGAACAAGTGATGGCATTTACAAGAGTTGTTTTCTTTAAAGAGCTGCTGGAGTAAGTGATCTGATGTAACTGCAAGACAGAAAAAAGATATATTAAATTACAATATTTACAATAATTTACAATAATTATAAAATTAATTTATATAATTAAATAAAAAAAAATGTATAAAAGGTGGCAAGCATTATAATTACTGTGCTTTACAAATAGTTCACCGTAAAATCACAATTAAAGGTAAACCTACGTTTACAGTGTTATTGTTATTGTGCTTTAACTACAAATACCACAGTAAAACTATGGTTACTGAGGTAAAACCATGGTAAATGTTGTGGTTATTGTGCTTTAAAAACAAATAACACAGTAAAACTATGGTTACTGAGGTAAAACTATGGTAAGCAT
Source organism: Garra rufa (assembly GCF_049309525.1). Classification (NCBI taxonomy): domain Eukaryota; kingdom Metazoa; phylum Chordata; class Actinopteri; order Cypriniformes; family Cyprinidae; genus Garra; species Garra rufa. The sequence continues at coordinate 28,338,266 of NC_133380.1, forward strand.
TGTGGTTATTGTGCTTTAACTACAAATACCACAGTAAAACTATGGTTACTGAGGTAAAACTATGGTAAGCATTGTGGTTATTGTGCTTTAAAAACAAATAACACAGTAAAACTATGGTTACTGAGGTAAAACTATGGTAAGCATTGTGGTTATTGTGCTTTAACTACAAATACCACAGTAAAACTATGGTTACTGAGGTAAAACTATGGTAAGCGTTGTGGTTATTGTGCTTTAAAAACAAATAACACAGTAAAACTATGGTTACTGAGGTAAAACTATGGTAAGCATTGTGGTTATTGTGCTTTAACTACAAATACCACAGTAAAACTATGGTTACTGAGGTAAAACTATGGTAAGCATTGTGGTTATTGTGCTTTAACTACAAATACCACAGTAAAACTATGGTTACTGAGGTAAAACTATGGTTACTGAGGTAAAACTATGGTAAGCATTGTGGTTATTATGCTTTAAAAACAAATAACACAGTAAAACTATGGTTACTGAGGTAAAACTATGGTAAGCATTGTGGTTACTGTGCTTTAAAAACAAATACCACAGTAAAACTATGCTTACAGTGGTAAAACCATGGTAAATGTTGTGGTTGTTGTGCTTTAACTACAAATACCACAGTAAAACTATGGTTACTGAGGTAAAACTATGGTAAAACTATGGTAAGCATTGTGGTTATTGTGCTTTGAGAACAAATACCACAGTAAAACTATGGTTACTGAGGTAAAACTATGGTAAGCATTGTGGTTATTGTGCTTTGAGAACAAATACCACAGTAAAACTATGCTTACAGTCGTAAAACCATGGTAAATATTGTGGTTTTTGTGCTTTAACTACAAATACCATAGTAAAACTATGGACACTGAGGTAAATAATGCGATGTGACTTGTGCATTGGCTACACATAATATGGTCAAGCAACAGTTACTATGGTAAAAATATGGTAAATGTGCGGACTTTTACATGATCGCGCTTATCACGTGATACTGGTTTGGTTGATTTGTAAAGCTGTCATCAGCCACGTGAATTTGATTAAAACGGTTTAATTTATTTATTTCAAATCAGCAACAGTTATTAGTTAGCTTAGGCTAATATTAGCAGCTGTGCTAACGCAGCAGCCGACTGTTCTAACTAATTTGAACGCACACGCTTCTATTTTAACACATGACCCCACATACAGAGACGCAGAAGCACCGAAACAATTAAAATAATGATCTCATTACAAAAGAAAAGATTGTTGCCCTTCTTACCTGTTTAAAGGTGTATATGCATCAAGTGAACGGGGCAAACCGAGCCTCGCTGGTGACGTCACTGCCGTAGAAGATGCTGCGTGCTATTTGTACGCATCTGCTCTCCACAGAAGTTAATGGGAAGGACTGGCGTATCATATGCACGCGAAATTGGACTTTGGCGTATGTATTACACGCAATTGGAAAGTGTAAAGTCGTGTTATTTATACGCAAATTGATGAGAACGGGTTGGTGTGTGTGTGTGTGTGTGTGTGTGTGTGCGCGCGTGTGTGTGTATGTGGGTGGGAGCATCACTGATTTGTTGACTCCTCCCACTTTTTGTGACAGGCATCAATGTATCTTGCTGCTAGTAAGATACAATCTTGTTTTTCACCTAATAAATATTGAAGTTGTGTTTTCTTGTTTAACATTTTAAAGTCAGGGCAAAGTTTTTCAAATTTTGGATAAAATTTTGTTTTTGTTAATTTCTTGATAGTTAGGACAGCTGGTGAGGAAGTGTTGCTCTGTCTCCACTTCCCCATGATTACAGTATGGGCAGATGCGGCTCTCTTTGGGCAGCCATTGCTATTGATATCTGCCCGTCTCTATAGTCAGAGAATGATTGCTCAGTCTGTACCTTGTCATTTGTCTTCTTAATTTACAGTTTTTTACTGTACTCAGATAATCTGCAGTTGCGTAATCTTTATGTAGGGCCAAATAACATTCAAGTTTACTTTGTTTTTCTGTCGTTTCATTCCAATAGGATAGATACTTTTCTTTGTGTGCTTTTATAATTTGGTTGGGCTGAATTTTGTGAATGGATATTTCATTTTCCTGATTCTGGATGCTGTTAGTCATGTTAGTTTGTTTTTGCAGCTTCAGGAGCATCTGAATCAGGGGACTTTTTTCAGGGTTCACTTCATGGTTTTTAATGAGTTGGGGTCACTCATTTTAAGGTGTTTCCAAAATTTGATGGCTCGTTTCTCAATGCACATTAGTAGAGGGTATTGGCCTAATTCTGCCCTGCATGCGTTGTTCGGTGTGTTCCTCTGTACTCTGAGAATACTCTTACAGAACTCAGTATGCAGAGCTTCAATCGGATTTTTGTCCCATTTTTCAAATTCGTGATTTAGGAGAGGACCCCATACTTCACTGCCATATAATGCAATAGGTTCTATGACTGATTGGAATATTTTGAGCCAGATTCTAACTGGTATTTCAATTTGGATAGATTTTTTGATGGCATAAAAGGCCCTTCTTGCTTTCTCCTTCATTTCATTCACAGCCAAATTAAGCTTACCAGTTGCACTTATTTTCAGCCCGAGGTATGTGTAGTTTGTGGCATATTCAATTTTGGTCATACCAAGGGTGAAATTGTGTCTCTTTCCCTGACATGTGGGTCTTTTCTGGAATGTTAGTACTTTAGTTTTGTTAGGATTAATAGTCAGGGCCCAGGTCTGACAAAACTTGTTCAGAATGTCTAGGTTCTGCTGTAGACCCTCTTCTGTTGGAGACAGCAGAACCAGATCATCTGCAAACAACAAGAACTTTATGTTGCAGTCATGTAGTGTGAGGCCAGGTGCTTTTGATTGTTCTAGGAGTTTCGCCAATTCATTAATATAAATATTGAAGAGGGTCGGTGATAGTGGGCAGCCCTGCCTCACACCTCGTTTTTGAGTGAAGAATTCTGTTTGTTTATTTCCAATTTTAATTGAACACTGACTGTTTGAATACATTGTTTTAATAATATTGTATGTTTTACCCCCAATACCTGATTCTAGAAGTTTTGACAGCAGACCTTCATGCCAGATTGAATCAAAGGCCTTTTGGAAATCTACAAAGCAAGCAAATATTTTGGTTTTGTTTTGGTTAATGTATTTGTCAATTAGGGTGTGAAGGGTGAAGATGTGGTCTGTTGTTCTATAATTTGGTAAGAATCCAATTTGACTTTTGCTGAGGACATTGTGCACTGTAAGGAAGTGTACAAGTCTTGTGTTGATGATGTTGCAGAACAGCTTCCCCAGATTACTGCTTACACAGGTGCCTCTTTAATTGTTGGGGTCTGATTTGTCTCCACTCTTGAATATGGGCGTTATGAGTCCTTGATTCCAGGTTTTAGGGAAGTGACCAACACTCAGAATAAAGTTGAACAGTTTTAGTAAGGCCAATCTTAATTTGTGCTCTGTGTTCTTGAGTATTTCGTTGAGAATGCCATCTGGTCCACTAGCTTTTTTGTTTTTTAGGGCCTGGATTTTATCAATCAGTTCTTTTTCTGTAATAGGGTAGTCTAATGGGTTTTGATATTTACCAATTGTATGTTCCATATGAATCATTTTTTCATATTTCTGGTTTGTTCTGGGTTCATTTTAATTTCACTATAAAGTTGTTCAAAGTGATTTTCTCTCTTTCTCTCTCTCTCTCTTCATTTTAGCGCCTGTCCATAATTAAAATTCTAGTGCCATGCTACTGCAGTACTTTGCAAATGGAAGGATGGGTGTAATTTAAATGAAATGCTGCTTTTTTATTGTTTATTTCTCCTTAATCAGACAGAGTGATTGATAGCTGATGGCACCACTGACTGCACAGCAGTTTTATGGCAGGATTTACAGCCGATCTGCCGCAGGGCCACTTTTATGGCTCACACTCACCAAAAATGCTTATTTACCTAGAAGGGTTAAACACAAGGGTAAAGCAAAGAGGTGTGTGTAAGAGATGGAGTATTTCGCATATTTACACCAGTAGCACATGTATTAGTATGAATCTAATTACACGTCATTTGTTCTATCCTGCATCAGCTGTAGTTTTTTTTTCAGGCTTCAGGTCACAAAGAGAGCAGTCATATAACATCTCTACATTGCCACTGAAATTGTTGGCTTTTAGCACTCAGACAAATTCACTTTAGATTAGATTTGCGTTTTTGAGCCAAAGCTCCTATTTAATATAACTACAACAGAAATGTTTACAGCCTAGTGGATATGAATAAAATTATATGAATAAAACCCATCCATTCATTCTTATAATTACTAATCCCATGTAAGGTCATGGAAAAATAAATGTAAGTGTCAGCAAAATTCACATCTAACCCAAAAAAGTACTGAATTTCTTAATCTTTAGTACTTTAGTCTATGTAAGAAAAGATTATAAAGGGCGCCTATTATGCCCCTTTTTACAAGATGCTCATGGGTGCCCAGAATGTGTCTGTCAAGTTTCAGCTCAAAATACCTCACAGATCATTTATTATAACATCTGGAAAATGACAATTTCTAAATCACTATGGCCTTTAGAAATGTTTTTTGGGGAGGTGGGGTAGTGCACAATAGGCCCCTGTGGCTCGGCCCAATATTTTGTCCTTAATGGCATTTTTTTCCTTACATTACTTTTACTTTTTTACTTTAAGTAGTTTTGAAACCAGTACTTTTATACTTTTACTTGAGTAAAAAGCTTGAGTTGATACTTCAACTTCTACAAAAGTCTTTTTAAATCCTAGTATATATACTTACTTGAGTAATGAATGTGAACACTAAAACACCAAAAGTGACACTAAAGGGGTACCTTGAGCGTCAAAAAGTGACGCCAAGGGGTCCTGACTAAGTGTCAATATGTAACGAGTTGAGAACATGTTGAAATGGAACCTGGGCTGCGTTTCCCAAAAGCATCGTAAGCCTTGATCGTTATCATCAATGGAGCTATGATCAACTTAGGCTTATGATTCTTTAGGAAAACACAGCCCCGTTGCAAACTGGCTGCATGTTTCCACAGACGCAACACTTCTATGTGTTGTTACCTGACTATAACCAGTGTAAATGCAAACATTGCATGGTGTTTGGTAAAGACACTGCAGACCAGCCAGGAATCTGCACGTAAACCTCAGTGAAAAAGCGCATCAGAAAGTTACAAGAAACAAAGCGAACTGTGTTTGGCTGCTATGCATGTTGGCCATTGAAAGCTGCTCTCAGTCTGAAGGTCTCACTATGTGAGACTAGGTTTGAGGTATGTGTTCTAAATTAGTTTGTCAGCCCTATATGAATTACTCCATATTGATTGTAACTAATTCAGATAGGGCTCACATGAAACCCATCGACAAACCCATATCATGTCTACATTGACCTGACCATAAAATGTTTAGATAGATAGATAGATAGATAGATAGATAGATGAAAAAGGACAGGGAATGGGTCATAGACAGTCAAAAATGAATCATTCCCTTTTGGCCCACCAAGAATAAAGCTGCCATTAATTTCTTTTTGGAATTACATGAAAATCCAGACCATTCTTCATCTAGCTTGCAGCATAGGGACAGTTATACGATTGGGACTGATGCACTAGGCAGATGGGGCAGCTTGGCTTTGCATACTAAGTACCCTCACCCCTCCTTCTAACCTACCACTCCTACCTCAATCCTTCTATTTTCCGTTGTTCATCATTTATATTTTCTCTGTAACTTCAAGTTAGATAGGAAGAATTATTTTTTACTACTGTAGATACAACATTTTTCCTAATTCATTTCTCAGTGCTTTTTATGGCACCCCTCATTCTGATCATTCATTCTCCCCCTGTCCACCACATAACACACACACACACACA
>NC_133380.1:28344586-28436355 GCF_049309525.1 Garra rufa
CGTTCCCTCTAGTAAGAGAACACCTTTTTGTTTCATTATATGCTTATATGGGAAATGCCCCCAAACTTGATGTGCTGTCTCTGACTCTGCACCCAGGCTTTGAGGCTTGCTGTCTGAAATCAAAATAGGTTCTACAGATAGCTTATATCCCAGCAAACACAGAACGTTCCCCTAACGTTCCCATATGGTTCCCATTTGGTTATTTTTTCGGGAACCAAATGAGAACGTTCCCAGAACGTTCCCTGTAGGTTCTCTTTTTAATAACCTATAAAGAACGTTCTCAGAACATTCCCTGCAGGTTATTTTTAGTTTTTATTTTATAACCTAAAAAGAACCTTCCCAGAACGTTCCCTGCAGGTTATTTTTAGATTTTAATTTTATAACCTACAGAGAACCTTCCCAGAACGTTCCCTGCAGGTTATTTTTAGTTTTTATTTTATAACCTAAAAAGAACCTTCCCAGAACGTTCCCTGTAGGTTATTTTTAGGTTTTAATTTTATAACCTACAGAGAACCTTCCCAGAACGTTCCCTGCAGGTTATTTTTAGTTTTTATTTTATAACCTAAAAAGAACCTTCCCAGAACGTTCCCTGCAGGTTATTTTTAGTTTTTATTTTATAACCTAAAAAGAACCTTCCCAGAACGTTCCCTGCAGGTTATTTTTTTTTTAATCATTAGCATTTAAACGAATTAAAACTTTGCAGATGACTCTGATTTTTCTAATGCTGAAATGGATTTTTTTTTCCATCATAAACAAACTAGAATCTCATGTCCGAGATAAGCTTTTAATAAATGACATCAAAGTGGTCAAACCGCATTATAATGATAATATAATTTATAATTTTATAGCTAAAACAAGCCAAGGTTAAGTGTCTGAAAATCATATTATAAACACTATTTATTTCTTTACTCCAGCACGCGCTTTCTCCATCACGCGCTTTCTCCTGTCCTCAACATAAAGCGGCGCGCTCGCGTAATTTAAAAAATAACGGTCATTTCGTTTTACTGACTGACTAAAGTTCGGTGATTGATCTCTTTAATGGATAATTACTTATAACTAATATATATACGAGAGTAAATATTGTTATTTTAGGGAGATTTGACACGTCTTATTGAAGAAAACATAATGTTAACCGAGACGTTTTCGTTTAGTGTCCAGAAGAGGGAAGCACCTCATCGTTAATTCAGCGGTAAGAAACGAACGTAATGTTATCCTAGTTAAAGTCAAATAAATGTTTTCCTTTTTTTAATGTCTGTAAAAAAATAAAATACACATTTTTAAAATCGAATATTTTGTTGAAGTCATGTTATTTGGTGCTTTAATAAACAAAATCTGGGTTGTTTTATGGTATGGTACTTCTACATTTTACATTAACGAAATCTAACATAGTATAGCATAATTTAGTCTCATTTATGCTCCTTATGATGGTTAAATGTGCTCTGATTATCTGTAATGATTAAAAAATGGTTTAAAACAAGACATGGTGTGTAGTAGTGATTATTGAGATTCACATCCGTCCGCCTTCCATGCCGCTTACTTCGGGACACGGGAGTGCAGACGTGCAGAAGCGGTACTGGAGTGAAGAGGTTAGGAGAACGTTCTGGGAACCATCAGAGAACTTTCAGGGAACCTTCTAGGAACATACACAGAACGTTCCCTATTGGTTAGCCAGGAAAGTTTTCTTTACGTAACTAGAACGTTCCCCTAACCTAAAGGGAACGTTCTAGTTACGTAAAGAAAACTTTCCTGGCTAACCAATAGGGAACGTTCTTGGGAACGTTCCGGGAACGTTCTGGGAACCAAAAACTAACGTTCCCAGAACGTTCTGGGAACCAAAAATTGTTAGCTGGGATGCATTTCAGGCAGGATCAGACATCTCCAGGCCAGCAGACATGAGTAAGTTTATGGTAGAGATAATTTATTATGAGCTAAATACTTCTATGTACAATTAAACAGTAAAATGCAATCTCAATTACAGTTTGACTATATTTAGGTCACAAATACCTGTAAATTAAAACTTTTTAATGCCATTGGTATAAGACAATTAATATTGACAGCATACAGGCGCGCTGGTATTCATCAGGAAGCCCTTACCTGCATGTGTTGTGTCAGCTATTAGACAGTTTACAGAGGAAGGATTACTTTATAAAGGTATTGAATGGCCCCATTTTGGTGACAATTAATAAAAAAATAATCGCAATCACAAATTGTCTTACTGTATACATTTTTTATATGAAGTGTACAACATATATCAAGCAGATCTGCATTTATGGTTAATTCAATTCAGTTTAATTTATACAGCAATAAATCATACATCTTACTTCATAGTACTGTTAATACCCAATATAGGAGCCTAAATGCTATTGTTGTTTGAATAATAATTTAAGTTGATATGTGGAAAAAGGTTGTGATAAAAATTGTGATAAAAAACGAAGTTTTTACATTATTTACAAGTGAAAGGTTCATATTAATAAGTTAATATTTCATTTATTTTACTTAAAAATATGTGGATGTTCGTAGGTTTAAAAATCATACATGTAAGCTTTAATGCGGAGTATACGTGTGTGCGTGGTTGACGTAAAGCAGTTAGTCAGGTGCAGTCATCATGGAGTGGAGCCACACAGTTTTTTGACCTCTTCTTTACTCTTCTCGTCACTTCTTTTTGCTCTTTACTTTACCATTAGACTCCTGCCTTTTTTATTTTTCATAATGCCGGTCTATTGTATTTTGCCAATTTTTCGGAGTAAACAATGAAAAGAAACGAAGGAATCTGTGGAGTTCTCTTACGAGAGGTCTCTCGTACTGCGTAAGTATCTTACGCTCGGGGAAAATCCTTTTCTGCGAGATATTGAAGCCAAAAATTATCCTTAATTTTGAAATAATGTAAAGCGCGTTGCAGCAGCATACAGACATAGGCGAAACAGCTTGCGCGCCTATTGGCTGCTCTGCGGCAACTGCAGCAGCCTATTAGAGCGAGGCCTGACGCGACGCCAGATCCAATGGGGGCATTTCGCGCCCTTTGCGTCGCTTCGCGCCCTTTTCGTAGCTTCCCGCCTAAAAGGGCGTGGTCTAGACCTATAAAGACCGCTCATAGGCAGCTATTATCTGATTTTTCATCCTTCAAGCGAAGCACACGCATCGCTGGAGCCGGAGAAGAAGCCGCCATCGACTGCAAGCATCTCAGCGGGACGAGTCTCTGAAGCTGCTGGCCACGCCGCCTTCCGTGCCTTCCTGCTGCGCTTTCCGGCGCCTATATCCTTTATAATCTACAGTGTGTGTCGCCGCTGCGATACACACTGTTTCTCTAAAAAGAGCAAAGCGTATTTTAAAGATGCCTTCATACGGCTCGTGCAGATGCCAATGGCGACTCTGAGGACTTGCCTTGCCTTCTTCACTGAGACTGCTCCCCCGCCCGCAGCGGTGTAGCGCCGTAAAAAGCGCCGTGCCCAGCGGGCCCCGGATCCTTCCCCCAGCCGACAAAGCTCGCCGGTTCGCCCGCCTGCTTCATCGACCTCGTCAGCCTCTGTTCCGGACGTAAAGGGGCCGCTGTCTGCCACCGCTTCAATCGACGCCGCTGACGAGGGGGCCATGAAGGAGGAATAGGATTTCCGTTCCCCACCAAAACGGGAACGCGCATGCTGCTCAGAAGAGGCGATAGCAGCCCACTTATGTCTGCCCTCCGCTGGACGGCGTGCTAAGTCGGCCCTCCCCTCTAAAGCTTGCCGTCAGACGTCAAACCTGCTCCGCCGCGCTTTCGCCGCGTCAACGCTGCGTAACATGGTCTCTCACCGTTGCTGAGAGGCACCCGTGGCTAACGCTTTCTGACGTTTTTCTCGTCTGGCCGCCGCCCCGCCAGACGCGGCCCGCGGCCCAGGATTGAGTTGAAACCTGAGCCTCCGAAATCATCCTAGCACAACTAGGAAAACGACTGTGTTCGAGTCCCGCTGTTGCCGGACCCCCACCAAAGTTATTCGCTCGTCCAGTTCCAGAAAATTTGACTTTTCCAGTGTTTTCTGCAGCCAACAAACCGGCTCCGTCGCCCGTTTGCCTGCACACAAAAGTCGTTCAAGTCAAGTCTCAAGTCTCAAGTCTTATTTATTTATATAGCCCTTTCTACTACAACGTAGACCAAAGGACTGTACATCTAAAAGAAAACAAAAAAACAAACAAACATACAAGCCACATACCATGCAATGACAGAATCAAGAATTAAAAGCCATAGAGTACAAGTACGTTTTCACACGAATTTTAAAAACATCAACTGATGGTGCAGATCTTATATCAGGGGGAAGCGCATTCCACAGTCTAGGGCCAACGACTGAAAAAGCTCTATCCCCTTTAGTTTTTAGACGAGTTCTCGGAACAAAGAGCAGTAAACAATTAAAAGACCTTTGTGATCTACCAGAATTCATAAGCACCAAGTCCTTAATATATCCCGGGGCCATATCATGAACAGCTTTATAAACAAACAACAATACCTTGTATTGTATTCGATATTTCACAGGAAGTCAATGGAGCCTTTCCAAAACTGGTGTAATATGCTCCCTTTTCTTAGTACCAGTGAGGAGTCTCGCAGCAGCATTTTGAACCAGCTGCAGTTTTGAAATAAGAGACTGACTTATTCCTACATACAGAGCATTACAGTAATCCAAGCGTGAAGAAATAAATGCATGAATTACTGTTTCTAGATCAGGAACAGACAAAAAGGATTTCATTTTCGCAATAGTCCTTAACTGATAAAAACAATTTTTTACCACATTTTTAACCTGATGGTCAAACATAAGAGCAGAGTCAAAAATTACACCTAGATTTCTTATTTTAGGCTGAACATTTGTTTCCCACATACCTAAAAAATCGGTTAAACCACTGTCATCCTTATTCATCCCAAAAACCATGACTTCAGACTTGCTAGCATTTAACTGCAGGCAGTTTTGCTCTAACCAGCTAGTCACCTCCTTTAAGCATGATACCAAAGATAGATTAGGGCTTGATCCTCCAGCTCTAATCGGTAAATAAATCTGAATATCATCAGCATATAGGTGATAAGATATACCATATTTCTTAAAAATTAGGCCTAAAGGCAGCAAAAATAGTGAAAAAAGAATAGGTCCCAGAATGGAACCCTGAGGTACTCCACAATCCAGAGAAACTGACTTGGAGGAAAAATCCCCAACCCTAACAGAAATTGAACGCCCCTTTAAATAAGAGGAAAACCATTTCAAGACCGTCCCTCTCAGCCCCACAACATATTCCAAGCGATTAATAAGAATATTATGATCTATTAAATCAAAAGCTGCACTAAGATCCAGCATGATTAGAGCTCCTCTATTACCTGAGTCTGCAATGAGTAGTAAATCATTTGAAACTCGCAGTAAAGCTGATTCAGTACTGTGTCCTGCCCTAAAACCAGACTGAAAAGCGTCTAACACCTCATTTTTAGCCAAAAAAGAGTTCAACTGAGATAGAACTACCTTTTCCAATATTTTAGAGATACAAGGCAGCTTTGAAATGGGCCGATAATTTTTAAAATCCAACGGGTCAAGAGTAGGCTTTTTAAGAAGGGGCTGAATAACCGCCTGCTTAAAACTTAAAGGGAAAATGCCTGTATAAAGACTGCAATTAACAATAGCAGTAATACAAGGCCCAGTGTAATCAAATGTCGCAGCCAGCAAATCAAATGGCAAAATATCCCAACTAGCAGCTGGGCATTTTAACTTACCAATAATAAAACTGATATCCTTAGTTGAAACCAAATTGAATTTGTCAAACGTGCTGACATTATTAAGAATATCACCTGTCAAGCCATTCCAATCACGAAAACCTGATCTAATTGTATTAACTTTTTCTAAAAAAACATTTAAAAACTTCTCACAACACTCTGTAGATGGAAATATTGAGACAGTATTTGAGTTTAAAAACCTATTAATAGATTGAAACAAAATTTTAGGTGATTTTGAATGCTGTGATATAATATTTGAAAAAAAGGCTGATTTAGCATCCTTTACAGCCTTCTGATATCCCATACGTGAATCTCGTAAAATCTGTTGGGAGATCATAAGTTTATCCTTTTTCCAGGCCCGTTCTGCTCGCCTACACTGCTGTCTAAGAGCCCGAGTTTGTTCATTTAACCAAGGCTGATGATTAACCTTATTATACCTGGTCTTATATGGAGCAACAGAGTCCAAAACTTCAGAACACACCGAATTAAAAACAATAAGTAAATCATCTGGATCAGCCGTAATAGTTGCAGACTCCAGCCATGATACATCAGAAAGAGTACTGAAAATATCACCAAACGCCTGAGGTGTAGACTGAGTGATTGTACGGGAGCGTAAACAAGAGCGCTGATGCTCCACCATTTCGATTTGCATATTTACATTAAAAGTGACAGGCATGTGATCTGAAATACAGGCATCATTTACAACAACATCACAAATAGACAGACCTAAAGAAAAAACAAGGTCCAAAGTATGTCCTTTTTCATGTGTAGGACCAAAAACATGTTGTATAAAATTAAATGAGTCCATCAGATCAGAAAACTCCTTCTCTAAAGGCTTCCCAGGGCAGCAGATATGAATATTAAAATCCCCAACAAGTAAAATATGATCAGACAATAACAAAATAGTGGATAAGAAATCAGAAAATTCCTGAATAAAAACTTGGCTATACTTTGGAGGTCGATAAACAACTACTCCCAAGACAGACTTATAAAACTCAAGTCTTAACAACTGAACCTCGAAGCTCGAGTAACATACAGTCGATAGACGGTGACATTTATACTGCTGTTTACAGACAGTAGCTAAACCCCCACCACGACCCACTGGTCTCGGGGTATTAATTAAAATGTAGTCTGGTGGACAAATTTCCTCACATGGACTCCACTCATCCCCATTAATCCATGTCTCTGTGATAAATAGGAAGTCCAAGCCGTTGTGCAATATAAAATCATTTAAGATGAATGTCTTATTTGAAATCGAGCGCGCATTTACAAGCGACATCTGTAAAATCTGTAAAACCGTGGGGGCAGCTGTAGTAAGGCCCGACTTCACCGTCTTAGGAGAGATCAAATTGCTCAAAACTGCACCTCTGACATGTGATGATAACTTTTCATCCTGGTAAAACCGCAGCGCTGACAAACCTCCATCCGGATACACTGGCAACAAACAAGAACATCGCCAGCCCCAAAGATCCGCAGCGCGATCCATATTGCCGTCATCTCTTGCAAACTGCACAACAGGAGACCTCCGCAGGAATCTCTGCTTCACGTGAGCACCTGCACGCCTCCCTCGTCGCCGACGCCGCTCCCGCCTGCGGCACGCACATCCAGCCAGAGAACGCTGTAGATACGATGGCAGCGTATGGTGGGGAAACGAGCACTTGTTTACACTGCTTATTGACAAGTCCACAACATGCGAGCGAATCTGAAGCAGGGTAGTGTGGTCATAAACCCACAGTGACTGGCATGGGCAAAATAAAACATATAAAAGAACATAAAAAACAAACAAACTAAAACACATAGAGGAGCGACGGCAAGCCACAACACTGGTCGGCTACACAGATAAACCCCCAATAGAGTGTATTGTCTGGTGTCCCGGCCACGGCCGATGGTGTTTCACGTGTCGTAAGAATGCCCACTACCCAGTGCTCATCTCTAACGTTACACACAAGCACAGCTCACATAAAATCGACTCAGATCGATTGCGCTTCACAACCGGCCACGGCCAATGGTGTTTCACGTGTCGTAAGAATGCCCACTACCTAGTGCTCATCTCTACACACAAGCACAGCGCACATAAAATCGACTCAGATCGATTGCGCTTCACACATGGTAAATGTGCCTGCTTCACACTGGCCACAGACACCACATTATGCACGTCAAACGGTTTCTGTAAAAACGAAACCAAAAGTGCATTCGCTCTATGCAGGCGAACGTTGTTTGGAGTGTGTTAAATGTGCCTGCTGCCCCACAGCCACATCCACACAGACATAATAGTTCCCGCTATCAGCGTGCCCCATGCCTCAAATGTCACGAGCACGTTTTGCATGAAATCAACGTGCATTCGCTCCATGCAAGCGAACAATGTTTGGAGTGTGTTAAATGTGACTGTTCCAGTGTTTGCTGCAGCCAACAAGCCGGTTCTGTCGCCCGCTTGCCTGCACACAAAGGTTGTTTTCACGGCTACCCAGATAAACCCCCAATAGAGTGTATTTTCTGGAGTCCCGGCCACGGCCGATGGTGTTTCACGTGTAGTAAGAATGCCCACTACCTAGTGCTCATCTCTACACACAAGCACAGCCTGTCACACACATAAAATCGACTCAGATCGATTGCGCTTCACATGTGGTAAACGTGCCCACTTCTCAGTGCCCACAGACATCACATTATGCACGCCCCAAGGTTTCTGTAAAAACGAAACCAAAAGGCGTTCCCTATATGCAGGCGAACGGTGTTTGCAGTGTGTTAAATGTGCCTGTTGCCACACAACCACATCCACACACAGACATAACAGTTCCCGCTATCAGCGCTCGCGCCCCGAATGTCACGAGCACGTCTCTTGTGCCACAGCACACCGAAACCACTCTGTTACTGAACGAACGGAGCGCGCTTCGTATTCAACCTATAGCTATTCATGCAAACGCATGGGAAAAGCTTTCAGGGGTTTCGAAATGGGTGCTGGACATTATAAAAGGAGGCTATTCGCTACAGTTTCACCGACACCCGCGCCGCTATATAGCGCGTGTCGAGACCACAATGCAGATAGAAGCAGCACACCTGCTTCGAGCCGAAGTGGCGAAACTATTGAGCAAAGGGGTCATAGAGCCCCTTTCTCAAGCTCAAAGCGAAGGAGGGCGGTACAGCAGATATTTCCTGGTACCGAAAAAAAGACGGTGGTCTCAGACCCATATTAGATCTAAGGCAACTGAACAAAGCGCTGGTGAAGCGTTGGTTCAGGATGCTCACGACCAGAAAAATCCTCGCGCAAGTTCGCCAAGGAGACTGGTTCGTGTCAGTGGATCTGAAAGACGCGTATTTTCAAATACAGATAGCGTCACGTCACAGGCGATTTTTGAGATTCGCCTTCGAGGGCCAGGCATATCAGTACACAGTCCTGCCGTTCGGTTTGTCCCAGGCACCCCGTACATTTACGAAGTGCATGGACGCAGCGCTCGTTCCTCTCAGACTGAAAGGCGTGCGCATACTGAACTATTTGGACGATTGGCTGATTATAGCGCAGTCTCGCTCAGTGCTTGTACAGCATACGACCATGTTACTCGATCACCTCGAGAATTTGGGTCTCAGAGTCAATTGGGCGAAGAGCTCCCTGTCCCCCAGTCAGAAAACTTCCTTCCTGGGCACAGAATTGGACTCGCTGTCAATGATAGCGCGGCTGTCATCACAGCGCTCAGCGGACATTCAGCACACAGCGGGCTCGTTCCGCTGCGGCGCGTCCGTCCCGCTCAAAAAATTTCAGAAAATGCTGGGTCTCATGGCCTCAGCGTCATCAGTTCTGCAGCTGGGTCTGCTATGTATGCGCCCACTGCAGTTCTGGCCGAAAGCGCGCGTCCCGCGTCAAGCGTGGGCGTCCGGTCGGCTTCGTCTCACGGTCAATCAGAAATGTGTCACAGCCCTGAAACCGTGGAAAGCAGTCGACTGGTACCAGTCAGGTGTAAGCCTGGGGACTTCCTCGAGAATAAAAGTGGTGTCTACGGACGCGTCCACCTCGGGATGGGGGGCTCTGCTCGAGGGCAGACCGTCTTTTGGCCAGTGGTCAGAACGGGAAAAGCTCCTGCATATCAACTGCCTCGAAATGCTGGCAGTACAGAACGCGCTGATGCGCTTCTGTCCCCAAATAAAAGGAAACCATGTACTAGTCCGCTCGGACAACATGTCAGTGGTTTCCTATATAAATCGCCAGGGTGGTCTCAGGTCCAAAAACCTATACAGACTTTCAGAACGCCTCCTGGTATGGGCTCAGCGCAACCTGCACTCGCTGAAAGCAGCGCATGTGCCGGGGCTTCTAAACATAGGGCCAGACAGACTGTCCAGGAACAATGTTCCAGCAGGCGAATGGTCTCTACACCCACAGACAGTACAACTACTGTGGGAAAAAAAAAAAAAATTCGGCAGAGCGGAAGTAGACCTGTTTGCGTCTCCGAACAACGCTCACTGTCTGGAATTTTACTCAAAAAGCAGAGACACGCTGGCCCACGAATGGCCCCGCCGTCATCTCTATGCTTTTCCCCCGTCTCTCTCCTACCTCAGGTGATAGAGAGGGTCAGGGAAAAAGGATGTTCAATACTGCTGATAGCGCCGTTTTGGAAAAACCAGCCCTGGTTCCCAGCGCTGATGCAGCTGACGAGCACTGCCCCGTGGCCGATACCAGTGAGGAGAGACCTTCTCTCTCAGGCCAGCGGCTCGATTTGGCATCCTCACCCAGAGCTGTGGTCCCTTCATGTCTGGGCCACCAGCGAATATATGATGAACTCCCTAAAGGAGTATTAAACACGATCACGCAGGCTAGAGCCCCTTCTACGAGATGGCTCTTTCCTCAAAATGGTCAGTGTTTTCGGGCTGGTGCGCGGCCCGCGGCTCGTCACCCACTAACTGTGGTGTGATGGAGGTGCTTTCCTTTTTACAAGAGCTGCTGGACAAGGGCAGAACCCCGTCCACGCTCAAAGTCTATGTGGCGGCCATAACAGCGTTTTCGAGCACAACGCTAAGTCAGTCAATAGGAAGGAACGATTTAGTTATTCGCTTCCTGAGGGGAGCTAGAAGACTAAATCCCCCCAGACCTCCCTCAGTCCCCGTATGGGACCTTTCTGTGGTACTAGAGGCCATGAAAGGTGGACCATTCGAGCCTCTGCAGACGATTGATTTGAAATACCTGTCTCTTAAGACTGTGTTTCTGCTGGCTCTCGCTTCAGTGAAGCGCATAGGGGATTTGCACGCACTCTCTGTGAGCGCGACGTGCATGGAATTTGGACCTAATGACTCTAAAGTCATACTCAAACCCAAACATGGTTACGTTCCAAAATCACTCAACAGACCGTTTAGGGCACAGGTCATCGCGCTGTCAGCCCTACCGGTCAATGATGAGGAAACGGACGCGAGCCTCCTATGCCCAGTCAGGGCATTACGAGCTTACGTGTCTCGCTCGTCTGCTTTTAGACAGACAAAGCAGCTTTTTGTTTCGTTTTACGGGCGTCCCAAGGGACTGGCCGCGTCGAAACAGAGCTTATCCAGATGGATAGTTGATGCTATTGCGTTGGCATATGCTTCCAAGGGCATGCAGTGCCCGCTAGGTGTCAGAGCTCATTCCACGAGGGGCGTGGCCTCATCGTGGGCTTGGTCGAGCGGGATTGCCTTGCAAGATATTTGTACGGCGGCGGGCTGGGCCTCTCCGTCTACATTTATAAGGTTTTACAACCTGGAGGTTCCCGCCTTACAGGCCAGATTGCTGTCAGTCTAGATGTTCAGTGTTGTCTGACCTGATGTTATCAGCTCGGAATGCTGCGTCTACTGAGCACAGCTCTAGGGTCGACAGTGAAAGTAATAGCACAAGATGTGTCTGGGCAAACTGTGTGAAGACCCTTATTCTTACGTCAGCTCAGGCCGTAACCCCGCCCTGTATGTACGTTTACTTAGCGTCTGAGTGACGCTGCACTATGTGGAAGAGTGCGGCGTTGCCCCTCCCTCTTCCCCGGACTCCCTGTGAGTTCTATAGGTGATTATGAACTGTATGAACCCCGGGCCTTCGCCCTTGGGTCTTTGGTGTCAGATCTCAGCATGCACGGCGTTTTACACTGGGTCCCCTAGCGTAAGATACTTACGCAGTACTCGTTCCCTCTCTAGAGAGAACGTACTCGGTTACTAACGTAACCTCTGTTCTCTCTAGAGAGGGAACGAGTACTGCGTATCTTGCCGTGCATGCGCACGCTCTGGTTGCTTCGATGATGAAAAACCAGATAATAGCTGCCTATGAGCGGTCTTTATAGGTCTAGACCACGCCCTTTTAGGCGGGAAGCTACGAAAAGGGCGCGAAGCGACGCAAAGGGCGCGAAATGCCCCCATTGGATCTGGCGTCGCGTCAGGCCTCGCTCTAATAGGCTGCTGCAGTTGCCGCAGAGCAGCCAATAGGCGCGCAAGCTGTTTCGCCTATGTCTGTATGCTGCTGCAACGCGCGTTACATTATTTCAAAATTAAGGATAATTTTTGGCTTCAATATCTCGCAGAAAAGGATTTTCCCCGAGTGTAAGATACTTACGCAGTACTCGTTCCCTCTCTAGAGAGAACAGAGGTTACGTTAGTAACCGAGTACGTTTTTTTTGTCGTTTAAGTGGATAACGAGGGAGGAGAGCGTCAAGCTCATGGCTTCGGTGTTTAGGAACTTACATTAGTAAAAAAACTCTATTAATGAATTAACGTGGATTAATGAACGGATTAATGAAACGTGGAACTACCTGACAAATGCGACGGAGATTTCGAAAGGAAAAAGTCATAAGCTGCAAGAGGAGCTCGCCTAACTGGCGTCGGCAGGGGTTAAATTGGGATTTGTTATGTGGGGGGGCTCTATATATGGTGGCAGGCTATATATATATATATATATATATATATATATATATATATATATATATATATATCATCATATATATATAATTTATTCTGAAGCAATATTCTCATCGGTTTACTATCAGCTGTGACATAAATCTGCATATTTTTTTATATTTCATTCAAGGGAATTTTTTTAACATTTATATTCCCCCCCTAACTTCATTAATACTTCATGTTTCATTTAAAATTCTTACATTTGATCTATAAATTCTATTACATAATATGAAATATGAACAACTGAATTAAATAATGTTAGGATTGTTTTGAGAGTGTTGCTAAGATTGTTAAGTTTTTTTTTTTTTTATAGCCTACACAAGAAATTATGGGGGATTATACTTTTAAACCAAATTAAAACACCAGTAGGTGACGGCAAGTGTCTAATGAGTAAGTTGTTCAACGATTCATTATTGATCGATTCAGTTCGACTGATTTATCAGATGTTTGTGCATTGGATAATGAAACTTTGACTCAACTGAGTCAAATTTGTTCAAGACAAATTACAGAACAAATTATTCAGCAATGAATCGTCTAGTTGCTCTGAAATGCGCTTTGGGTTAGCGGTCTTTGAAATTATTTTTGCTGCTGAAATAGAAATGAATGCTGAATGATTCTCCGCAAATCTCTCATGAAATCGGACGTTTTTTTTTTTTTTTTCTGTAGAGCCGTTTTGAACTTACTGTTTGAATGGGCGTGGGCGCATCTGGCGCAAACATATTTAAAAGGAAGCCGATGCCACGACCGCATCACATTTCCATCCATATATTTTTATGCGCATAAAAAACGTATGCGCACAACTGAGTAGGATAAACTTTTTATCCGATAAGAATAAATGCGCATAAACTAGGATGGAAACACTTTTACCGAATAAATTCCTCCATGCGTATTAAAAAAAATCATGTGACTCTGCACTGATAGAACGGGATAACTCGACTAACCAGCAGACCCATCTTGTAGCACAGCATCAGAAATGTTGTATTGGTCATTCTGAAATGTTTCCTTCACCAGTTTCGTCACTTGCCCACCACGGCGTTTTGATTATTTTATAGTAATAAAAATAATTTAGTTCAGTTAGAGAAACACTGAACTGAACACGGCTGCTCAACAGTCGCATCACAGATCTGCGGCTGGAGTCGAGTATATTTTGGATTTTAAAAAGGCCTGTTGACTGTTGCCGTTTATCTAAAAGGTGATTTTGGAAGCTCATTGGAAGAACATTCGATTCTTATTTATTTCACTGTGTTTGCTGATTTGACCTGTTTTTTTTTTTTTATATATATATAAATACACTTTGTGTAAGTTATTTAACAGTTATTTTATTTTTGTTAATAAATTAATAATTCTGTGTTTAATATAGACTAAGTGAGTTACTCGTACTGTTTTGTTGTCGTCCATTCAATCAACTGACGCCGAATTCAAAAGTAAAAGTAAAATGCTCATGCACCGGCATTTACAAGCTATTCAAAAACGAAGAAAAGCGTGGGAATGTGGGGAAACTCTTACGAACTAACTTACCTCCATCCTTTCCCCTCGGTGATACCGGTATTGCCTGTGTTGCTTTATGCGCACATGTTTTATGTGATATTCCAGTTTTGCGCATAAGTTAAATTCACATTTTTTGGATGGAAACATAGCTAGTGTCTTTACTCTGTGTTTATAGGGAATATTTGCATTTATTCACGTGCAATTGAATTAGCTGTTTATGTGGTAGAGTGTCGTGATTTTGGTTTGCGTTTTGGTGATTGGCTGGTTATTTTTTGTTATTGATATTGTAATCTGGTTAGGGTACTTGTGTAGCGTTAATGAAGTGTCGAGTCCAGCAATCTATGTGCCGGGGCTCAGCCCCGGACGGCCCCGGCCCAATTTAATCCCTGGGCGTCGGATCGTTAATTGATGTGAGTAAAAAAAAAAAAAAAGGATCGTTGTTCGGCTGAATAGCGAAGTGAGACTCTATGGTGATTCGGCTTCTTTACTGATTAAAAGTGGAAACAATAGCTTGTCATGGATGAACCAGAGAGTGGAAAACGGACAGTAAAGATGACTGAGAAGGCCATAGAAGAACACACATCCAGACATATCCAGGCACGCAGGTCAAAGCTCTCACAGATAACTAGCTTGAAAAATCACATTGAACAATTAATGGAAGATGATGCAAATGTTGACACTGTAAAAAATAAGCTCCGTGTTGACTTCAGTGGCCTGCTGCAGGAATTTTTGGAGCTTAATTCTGACCTTCAGAAATTAATGAATGAAGAGGAATTTGCAAGCGATCAAAGGAACTGGTTTGATCCAAAGAAAAAATCAATGGATGACTTTTTCTGGAAATGTGAGGATTGGATGAAAGATGTTTTGAGGCGTGTTGAGCAGGCTGAAGAGTGTGACAGGCAAGTAACACCTGCAGACAGTAGGTCTACATCAACAAAAGTGTCTGCTAGTGGTCGAAGTAAAGCTACATCACGGAGTGGAAGCTCACGCTCATCAGCGTCTTCAGTCAGTTTAAAGGCAGAAATGGAGCAAGCATTATTAAGAGCAAAAGCTGCAGCTTTACAGGAGAAACTGGCCATAGAACAGGAAGAAGCCGATTGGTATGCAGAGAAAAGATGCAGGGAGGTTCAACTTCAAGCTGAAGAAAAGCAGCGAGAAGCAGCGTTTGAAGCCCAACAAAAAAGGATTGAAGCTTCAATAAGGGCTAGAAAAGAAATGCATGCAATGCAAACTGCACTGGCTGAATCTGACGCTAAAATGGAGGTCTTACAAAAATATGAGAACACACAAGAGGATGGTAGCACAGTTAAAGTTGATGATAACAGTCAAACAGACACCCCTCAACCACCATCAAGACCCACCTTACCAGCGCCCAAGGTTAGACAAAATACTCCAGCAGCAATTGATCAGTTGGCTACGTCTGTACCAAAGACTGAAATTAAAGAGCCACAGGGACCAGTGCTTGATGAACTTTGCCAAGCCATCTCTCAGCAAGCCAACGTGACAGAGTATCTTGTGAGGAGTCACAAAGCTTCACTACTTCCTGATCTCACCATCCCAACATTTAAAGGAGACCCACTGGAATACAAATCCTTTATGAGAGCCATTGAACATGGGATTGAGGGCCGCACCAGTGACAATCGGGATCGTCTTCAATTTTTGCTACAGTACACAAGTGGACAACCACACGAGTTGGTTAATAGTTGCATCCACATGGAATCTTCTGCAGGATATGCTAAAGCAAAACAAATGTTAAAGGAGTTCTTTGGTGACGACTTCAAGATAGCCGAAGCGTACATAAAGGAGGCTTTGGACTGGCCCACGATCAAGCCAGAAGATAGTGCATCTCTTCAATCCTTCGCACTATTCCTAACGGGCTGCTCAAATACAATGACAGATATTAGCTATATGGAAGACTTGGACAACACAGCTAATATCAAGGCACTGACAAATAAACTTCCATATAAGCTCAAGGAATCCTGGAGGAAGTTCGCTTGCGACCTGCAAGAAAGAACAAAGAAAAGAGTCAAGTTCAAGGACTTTGTTGACTTTGTGAATAAGCAAGTTATGTATCTCCTGCATCCACTGTACGGAAACATAAAAGAAAACACAATAAACACGAAAGAGTCAGTGAAACAGAAACCAAAACCACAATACGCAGAAACACTCAAATCAAGAAAAGTGTTCACAACAGTTGTTATGCCCCACAAGACAGAAAATGTAAAACAGACAGCAGCAAAAACTCAACCTGTCTCATTGGATGGTTTCAGTAAATCTTGTGTTTGTTGTAATGGAGAGCAGCACAGTCTCTCAGTTTGCAAGAAATTCAAGAGCAACCAACATAAAGACAAGATTGGTTTCTTGAGGAGCAAAGGTCTGTGTTTCGCATGTTTAAAGCACGGTCATATGAGTAGCAGCTGCAAACAGAAGCTTCAATGTGAAGAATGCTCCAGACCACATCCTACATCATTGCACATTGCCAACAAAGACACCAAAGAAGACACAGGAAAAGACTGTTGTGATCAGCTATCCGTTTCAAGTGCCCTTGTACAAACGGCTGAAACTTTTGGAGTCACAGGGGCCGGTAAAGAGGACTGCGTTCTTTCGATCGTTCCAGTGTGTGTCAAAGCACAAAAAGGAACCAAGACAGTGACAACCTACGCGTTTTTGGATCCCGGTAGCTCAGCTACTTTTGCTACAGAGTCACTGATAAATCAACTGAATATGAACGGACGCAATGTAAGCATCTCATTGCGAACTATGGGACATGAATCAGTCGTGAACACACGTATTGTGGCTGGTCTAGAGATCAGCAGTTTGGACAGCAACCAGTTTGTTGAACTTTCGGAGGTGTATTCACAGAAGGACATTCCTGTAGCGAAGGACAATATTCCCCGCCAAGAGGATATTGACAGTTGGCCCCACCTAAAGGAGGTGAAAATTCCCACTATCCAAGCAGAAGTTGGATTGCTCATCGGAGCAAATGTTCCCAAGGCTATGGAACCGCTTCAAGTGGTCAACAGTGTGGACAATGGACCATACGCACGTTGAGGACAATATTAGGCTGGACAGTGAACGGACCACTCAGAGGTGGAAGTGACACAGTGGAGGCAAACACACTGAGAGGAATTACTGCAAACAGAATCTCAGTAGCCAAGCTTGAAGAACTTTGGCAGCTACAATTCAAGCAGGACTTTCCTGATGCTGGACAAGACGAAGACACCGAGATGTCTAAGGAGGACCATCAGCATGGTGTCACAGTCTGCTGTACTTAAAGACGGTCATTACAACGTTTGTCTTCCAGTGAAGAAAAAATGTTTGTGTATGCCGAACAACAGAGCAGTCGCAGAGCAACGTGCACTGAACTTACGGAAGAGGTTCTCAAAGGACGGCAAATTCTATGGAGAATATGTGGCGTTCATGGACGACATGCTCAAGAAGGGTTACGCCGTGAAGCTTGAAGGTGAGGAATGTGAACCTACTGAGGGGCGAACGTGGTATCTGCCTCACCATGGGTTCAGACATCCAACAAAGCAGAAGTTGCGTGTCGTGTTTGACTGCGGCGCAAGCCTTCGAGGAGTATCATTAAACCAGCAGCTCCTTCAGGGTCCAGACCTCACAAGCTCGCTGGTGGGGGTCCTCATGAGGTTCCGCCAGGAGGCTGTGGCGGTCATGGCTGACGTGGAGGCCATGTTCCACCAAGTCAGAGTGAGTAAAGAAGACACGGATCTCCTGAGATTTCTATGGTGGCCTGACGGCGACTATGAGCAGGATCTCGTCGAACATAAGATGCTGGTGCATATCTTTGGCGCAACATCATCGCCAAGTGTTGCCACCTTTGCGCTCCAGAAATGCGCAACAGACTTTACAGAAGAGTTTGGACAGGAGACAGCTAAAACAGTCCGAAAAAACTTTTATGTGGACGACTGCCTTAAGTCGGCTTCTGATGAAGATACAGCCATCTCACTGTGTGCTGAGTTGAAAAACATGTTGGTAAAAGGAGGATTCCGGCTGACAAAGTGGTCAAGCAACAGCAGGAAGTTGCTTAACTCAATCCCACAAGAGGAAAAAGCTCAAGGGTTCCAAGATCTGGACTTAGACGAGGACAAGTTGCCCACGGAGAGAGCATTAGGTATCCAGTGGTGTGCCGAATCTGATCGGTTCAGATTCAAGATCAACCTCAAATATCGACCACTCACTAGGAGAGGCCTGCTTTCCTTGGTCAGCTCAATTTTTGATCCGCTGGGCTTTCTCGCTCCCGTAATATTGCCCGCCAAAAGAATCCTGCAGGATTTATGTCATCAGAAGTACAGTTGGGATGAAGACCTACCTGACACTGTGGTCAAAGATTGGAACAAGTGGATCTCAAGTTTGCCACAGCTTGAGACATTTGGAGTCGACAGATGTGTCAAATCGAAGCAGTTTGGTGCTCCAATCTTTGCACAGCTTCATCACTTTGCTGACGCAAGTGAAGACGCCTACGGAACTACAAGCTACTTACTGCTGCGCTTTTCAACAGGTGAAGCTCAATCCACCTTGATCCTGGCAAAGACAAGGGTCGCTCCCTTAAAGTCACCAACTATTCCCAGAATGGAACTGACTGCAGCCACAGTTGCAGTAAAAATGGACACTCTTCTGAGGAAAGAGCTTGAGTTGGAACTTCACCAATCCATCTTTTGGACCGATAGCACAGCTGTGCTAAAGTACTTGAACAGTGAGAGCACCAGATTGAAGACGTTCGTTGCTAACAGGGTTTCAGTAATCCTGAATCACTCTCAAACATCTCAGTGGAGATACATCAACACCACGCTGAATCCTGCTGACGTTGTCTCAAGAGGACAGACTGTGGAAGCATTTTTGAAAAATGAGAGCTGGCTTTCAGGACCAAGTTTCTTGCTCAGCTCACAAGACCAGTGGCCTAAAAATCCAGATCCGGGCATGCTGGATATTGATGACCCAGAGATCAAAAGAGTGACTCAAGTGCACGTCATTCAGGCACAGGAGCCTGAGGATTTCATGGATCAGTGGATGAACCACTACTCTTCATGGACAGCGTTGAAGCGCGCTGTAGGCTGGCTTCTGAAACTTAAGGATTTGCTGAAAGAGCTAAAGGAAAAGAGAAAGGAGATACGAGCAGTAGATGGAGAAAGCCAGATGATGGAGTTCAAGAAAGCCATTAAAGGAAAGTGTCTGACTTGTGATGACTTGACTGAAGCAGAAACAGAAATTGTGAAATGCTGTCAGAAACAGAGCTTCAAAGAAGACTTGGCTACGCTAAAGGAGCAGCAAAGGTTGAAGAAAAGTAGCTCGCTCCTTAAGTTAAATCCAGTGCTGAAAGACGGAGTTATAAGAGTTGGCGGAAGGTTGAGTCGCGCTGCGATGCCTGATAACTCTAAGCAGCAAGCCATCTTGCCTAAGGATTCACACGTCACAAGGCTTGTGTTAAAGCACGTTCATGACATTACAGCTCACGCTGGAAGGAATCACATGTTGGCTCAGCTACGGCAACGATTTTGGATCCCTGGAGCCAGTGGAACTATCAGAAGGTTCCTGTCCAAGTGTGTCATCTGTAAAAGACTACATGGAGCTGCAGGCAAGCAGCTCATGGCAGATCTACCAACATGCAGGGTCCTGCCAGATGACCCTCCTTTTACTAGAGTCGGCGTCGATTACTTCGGTCCGTTCCTAGTGAAAAGAGGAAGAGCCCAAGTAAAGAGATACGGCGTTATCTTCACGTGTGTTGCTATACGTGCAGTGCATCTGGAGGTTGCATCTTCTCTCGACACTGATGCCTGTCTCAACGCAATCAGAAGATTTCTGGCAAGAAGAGGACAAGTCAGAGATATGTACTCAGATAATGGAACCAACTTTCGGTCAGCTGACAGCGAAATGAGGAAATCAATCAAGGAATGGAACACCACCAGGATTGAGAAACACTTGCAACAGAGAGGTGTTCAGTGGCATTTCAATCCGCCAGCAGGTTCTCACCACGGAGGCAGCTGGGAGCGGTTAATCCGTTCAGTGAGAAAGATCCTGAACGTCACAGTCAAGGAGCAACTGCTGGATGAAGAAGGTCTTCACACCCTACTTTGTGAAGCTGAGGCGGTCATAAACAGCAGGCCCATCACAAAGGTGTCATCAGACCTCAATGATTTAGAGGCCCTCACGCCCAACCACTTGTTGTTGCTTCAAGTCAAGCCCGAGTTACCACCAGGGGTATTTCATGAAGATGACCAGTACATCAACCGCAGGTGGAAACAGGTTCAATACCTTGCGAATGTCTTCTGGAAACGCTGGTGTAAAGAGTATCTAACACAGCTCCAAGAACGTCAGCGATGGTTGTTGCCTGGAAGAAACTTCTGTGTCGGCGACGTGGTGCTGATTGTGGACGATACATCACCCAGAAACTCCTGGCCACTTGGAAGAATAGTGGAGACTTTTCCTGATAGAAATGGTTTTGTCCGTCAGGTTAAAGTGAAAACCAAGACCAACGAGCTTTGTCGCCCTATAACAAAGCTATGTCTTCTTCAAGAAACAGAGGATAACTGATGGACTGTTATAAAGATCTCATCTTTAATGGGACTATGATCAACAAGCTTCTTTCATTGAATGATACTAATGTTATTCAGGCTCCTTTGATTTAAGTTGACACTTTTGGAGTAATTGTTTCAAGGACATTGAGAACAATTAGGGGCCTGTAATATAGGAGCCTAAATGCTATTGTTGTTTGAATAATAATTTAAGTTGATATGTGGAAAAAGGTTGTGATAAAAATTGTGATAAAAAAGAAGTTTTTACATTATTTACAAGTGAAAGGTTCATATTAATAAGTTAATATTTCATTTATTTTACTTAAAAATATGTGGATGTTCGTAGGTTTTAAAATCATGCATGTAAGCTTTAATGCGGAGTATACGTGTGTGCGTGGTTGACGTAAAGCAGTTAGTCAGGTGCAGTCATCATGGAGTGGAGCCACACAGTTTTTTTGACCTCTTCTTTACTCTTCTTGTCTCTTCTTTTTGCTCTTTACTTTACCATTAGACTCTCGCCTTTTTTATTTTTCATAATGCCGGTCTATTGTATTTTGCCAATTTTTCGGAGTAAACAATGAAAAGAAACGAAGGAATCTGTGGAGTTTTTTTTGTCGTTTAAGTGGATAACGAGGGAGGAGAGCGTCAAGCTCATGGCTTCGGTGTTTAGGAACTTACACCCAACTTAAAACACAACATTGCAACTGTTAATATATACATGTAGATAAACCAAACATATACTATTGAAAGAAAAATATTTTCAGTGTGGGTATCACACTAATGTGTTATATTAGAGGTGGTTAATAACAGCTGGCCTCCACTGCTTCAGCTCTTCACACACTCTCATGTCTTGCAATGTCTCCCAAAGCCCTATAAACACACATGACAAAAAATTACAAATTAGCTGTGCAAACAATGTGACTAAGCTGTAACGAGACTTGATGACTATAATATTAACAAACTGAGGATAACTGACCAGTTATGCCTTCTCATATGGTACCGTTGGTTTTTACACGGTTCTTAAATTTATATTGCTAATGCTTACAAGCTAGCTACGGTGCTTTACAACAACTTATACACATCTCGTTGTGTCTCATTATTTAAATAAATATATTCACGGATTTGGTAGTTATGAGAAGAAAAAACAAGACTTAACTTACGTGCACAGTTCACAGTTCATCTCTGACGGCTTCGGACAAACCACAGTCTGAAGGCGGACCCGATGAAGGTGCTGTATGCACCGAAGGAACTGCACCAGCTCTGAGCCTCACTTGCAGCATCTCATGTTGAACTGTGTCATATCGCCGGGATGATAATCCTCCAGTGAACACGTTTTTCAAAGCAGATGCAGTAGCATAGGCCCGTCTCTTCACCCGCACAAACGCACCCAGATACGGAAGATAGCACCGTTCTTTTTATTGTAAGTAAACCCGTTGACATGATGTCCTGACAGGCTAGAGTTTGTTCAGCCTCCATAAACACAATAATTTACCATGACGATGATCAATTGAAATTAAAAATAGCTACGGAAAACACACTAACTCACGACTGCTCCTACTGAATAACAACAGAGCTTGGCGAACGACTCCCTCTCGTGACGTCATATGACGCGGTGTGGAAAAAAAGCTGTTTTTGAGAGCGGTCAAGGAAATCGTCACTTTGTCGTCAAAATTTGTGCCTTTAGGTCTTGTAAAATATTTTCAAATCCTGCATTAACGGTTCGTATAGTATTTTCATACACGAATATATGTTTATCTCGGAATTTTTTTTAACCTGCGATATGCACTTTAAGTTTGTTGTCAGACAGCAATAAGAGCAGCTGATCTTACTGACTGATTTATAATCTTTTGGACTTCATTTCCCAGAGTGCTGCAGAGGTGGGCAGCCCTTTGACATGTGCATTTGTTATTGTTTATTACACTCACAGAGTCAACTTAAGTCTCATCAAGATCATAGGCACACATACAAGGACATGGGAGATCTCAGATGATCTGATTCTTCGATAAACCTAATTTATAATAAGGTAGGAGTAAAATTTACATTGTTATTTTAACTGTGGTATTCCTATGCCATTTTAAATGTAGATTTAGAGCATCAAAACTAAATAAATAAATGATAATAATACAATTAAAATAAAAAAGTTTTTTGTTCGTTTGAATGCTAATCTGCTGCTGTTCATGTTGAACTGGCAGAGCGTCTGAACCCCAGGTCATGGGTTTAATTCTTAGGTAGCATATATAGAGATAAAGTGTATGGCTTGATTCCATTGTAAATCACTTTGCAAGAAACTGTCTAACAAATTTAAATGATTTATGAAATGTGTGATATTTTACTGATTTAAAAGATTTAAAAAATCATTAAATCATTAAAATATTGAGGTGTCAGTATATCTAAACAAGACTTTATATCTGAGAACAGATACAAAAAATGCCTTAATGATTATGTTGTACATATAAGTGCCTATACAGTGATTAAATTAAAATATTATAAATGTAAAAGATTATGAAATGATGATTACAGACTAATGGACTTGACTGCTACTTCTGTGTAAACATTCAAAGAAAGAATGCTGTTACCACACTCTCATGCAGTTTCACAACACTTGGAAATCCAATAGCAGTCGTCTGTAGTGTCAAGCATTGCTGTAGTCTGTAGCTTAATGGAAAGACACTAAATATATCTGACTACTACACAAATACGATTGTGCAGATTCAAATTTCCAGCCACTTCAGTTATTTTGAAGCACTGAAAATGTTCTGCAATCATACACATGATCCATTTAAACAGCAGTTTTTTTTACACACTATTTGACAGATTTACTGATTTCTTTGTCAGTGCAGTCATATGACCTAATTTATAGTCACTGATATGGAGGAAAACAGCACTCTAACTTTCCGAGATGTTGCCGAGAGCTATTTCTCACAGACAAGGGTGGACTGTCGCTACACTATAAGCAGACAACACAGCTGGAGCAGTCATGACTGGATAGGGCTTTTTAAGGTAAATCTTGTGCTGAATTAAACACTGTGTTTATTTTGTACAAAACAAAATATGTGGAAAAGATTAACCTACAAAGCAAATACATATTACTCATCTTGTTTCACAGGTGGGATGGCTGACGGTGAAAGATTACTACACGTTTGCCTGGGCTCTAGCACCAGAAGGGTACCAAACAGGAACAGATGCAAACTGTAGTGTGGCCTTTCAATGTATGCTAATATTTGATATAAAATATACTATTTTATTTGTGTTTGTTTATATATAGAAGCCCAGTGTTTTTTGTTCTTGGAGGCACACCAGTAGTACAAATTTTGGATGTCTCCCTTATATAACTTATTTATTTCAAGCCTTGGGCTGTGTTCAAAATCAATCCCATACCCACTCTGTACTTTAGTCCACTAATATAGTCCAGCTAAAGGAGTGAATGAAAATGAATAAACAAATTCGGACACTGAGTGCATTGGAACAGCTGCTGGTTTTGCATAGTGTGTGCTTGCTGTTTAGTAATAATTTGAAATTTAGCAAACTGGCAGCTCCAGTAGTAATGAAAACATTTGTCTTAAACTCTGTCGTGCACTGAAGGTTCACAGAAACATGCACCCTCCACTATCCTTAATGCAAGAAGTTTGGAACAATCAAAACTCTTTTTAGAGCTGGCCTCCTGGCTAAACTGAGCAAACGATGTAGAACGTCCCTAGTTAGAGTGGTGACCAAAAGGCTGATGGTCACTCTAGCTGAGCTATATGATCATGTATGTAGATAGGAGAAACTTACAGAAAAACAAACATCACTGCATGCCACTGATCTGGGCTTTATGGCAGTGTGGTCAGACTCAATCCTCTGCTCAGTGAAAACACTTGGAATTTGACTAAAAAAAAAAAAGTACCAGGCACTGTGCCATGTCAACAGTAAAGTGTGTGGTAGTAGCCTCATGCTATGGGGGTGTTTTTGAGCGAGACTGAGGGATTCATCAGAGTAGAAGAAAAGCTTAGTGCAGAAAAATATAGACATAGCCTTAATAAAAACCTAGAGCATACAGAACCTCGGACTGGACAGAAGGTCACCTTCCAACAGGACAATGACCCTAAGCACACAGCAAAAGTGGCTCTGTGAATGACCTTGAGTGGCCTAGCCAGAGCCTGGGCTTAAACCTAGTCAACATTTCTAGAAAAAACATTGAAAATGTCTGTTGGCCCTCATCCAAACTGACACAACTTGAGAGGTGAAGAGGTGTGGGGAAGAATGGCAGGTAATTGCCAAATGCAGATGTGCAAAGAGTGTTGCATCATACCAGAGGATGCGTTAACGAAAATGTTCTGTTCAGTCATTTACTAAATTGTTTTAGCAGTGATTCCCACCCCTATCCATTTGGTAGCTAGTGTGCTACCTTGTGGCAGTGTGGCTCAGCCTCCAAAATAAGTCCTTAACTCCTCTCTAGTTATTTTCTAGCTGACTATCAAGTTTATGGTCGCTGAATAGATTATCTGTGGTAATGTAACAGTACACAATATAAAGCTTACATGCTTTTATTGGCGTTTTTCCGTGTTTGAAACACTGATTGATCTACTACATGAGACATGATACAGAGTTGTACTGTATCTTAAAAACCTTCTCACGTTCAATCATTTTTTATTTGCTGCCGTAACTAGTAGTAAAGTGGAAGAGATAATCAGTTCAAGCACGGCCGCTTCACAGCAATCTGTCATGCCACATACCAGCACCAAAACAGTATTTTTTGTTTGAATTCATTGTTAAAATAGACATAATTTTAAATCTGAGACTTTGTTTCATATCAAAAGTAACAAAACACAAAGATTATTGCAATAGCCAGACAGTAGCCAGACGCCAGACAGTAGCCAGACTGCAGACAGTCACTTGCAGTGTCATTGGATGCTGTGCCGGAGACAGAGGGCATGAAAAACTCAATAGAGCAGCGGTTCCCAATTCCAGTCCTCGCGACCCACCGCTCTGCACATTTTGTGTGTTTCACGCATCGCTTCCGACGTTTGTTCTATTCCAACGTTACTGCCCTTCGAAGTGGACATCACAGGATATTCCGCCATTATTCATTAGTTCGAAGCGAGCGTATTTGTTCCATTTGAAGGTCATTAAAGCGTGCGAGACGTAAATTTAAAATGCATTTATTTACAGATGCACTTATGTCACACTTCTCTAGTAAGTTTCATCTGTGTGTGAAGACGCTACATGCGGGGACGTAGCGCAAATATGTGAATGAATGTTTCGAAGTATAGTAAACAGATTTCCCCCGCTTAGGGAGCAGGGAGCAATGAACACTTTGCAGGGACCAATCGGATCGCAGTTCCTGCACGGACCTCACTTCTAATGAGCTGGTTATCTGAATCAGGTGTGTTAACTAAGAGAGACATGCAAAATGTGCAGAGCGGTGGGGCGCGAGGACTGGAATTGGGAACCACTGCAATAGAGAGCAGGGAAGCACAGCTTCCCAGGTGTGACTCACACCAGAAGGGAACAGTAGTTTTCTAAGTTGACTGGTATGCCATCCGGAACCATTAGATAGCTGAAATGTAACTGGACCTAACTGCTTTTGTACCTGCTGTGTTTGTGACCAGAAAGAGTGGTGCTGGTTTTCTTGTGTAGCCACTGAAACTTCATCCAGTCCAGCAGGAATTTCTTGCAATCTGGACCTTTATCTTTGCATTTTATCTGCCCTGTGCTATGAGCTGTTGTCCGCACACACTGGCTTTCACTACAGGGTTCCGACTGTGAGAAATAGAAGGGTAAAGTATGTATAGGGGCAACTCTGCTCTGTAGTGTAGAAGAGTCTGAGAAAAAGATTTGTTGAAAGTTAGCCTTGTGCCAAGCGAGCTCTCAGACCATTTTTCAGCAAATAATTAAATCTATTTATGCATTCGCTTGGGTGATAGTAAGATGTTAGTAACTCAGCAGACACTAGTTGAGGGCTATTGTCTGTCATCAAGGTCCTTGGCAGGCCTCAGTGGGCAAAGAGCAACTTGATGCAAACAGCAAATCAGTGATGGAACTGGACATGACAGAGCACGCTCTGGCCAGTTTGAGAGTAAATCCTAAACTACCACAATGAAAATGCAATTGATGTGGCACATCATGGAGTTCACCACAGATATCCAACTGAATGTGTTCCCAAGGTTTAGTTGGTCATGGTGAAGACTCCAGTGGTGGTGTCTTCCACTTACAAGACATTGATTATAGTTCTGAACAAGCTCCTCAATGTCTTTGTCCAACCCTGGCCACCATACAAGATCCCTACAACGCTGCTTGAGTTAAATGTGCCGAGATGGCCCTGATGTACAATTGCCAGTGCTCGTCCTCTGAATTTAGCAGGGATAATGGTACAATGCCTGTGCTGCAGACAAAGGCTTCCCTCTGCTTGCTGTTTTCCCATTTCTGCTGTGACTTCCTCACACAATTTTTTGTGAAATGTGGTGAAGTGTCTCAGTTGCTGATTTTACCGTAGGATCTAAGAGAGACTGGTGTGTAAATGCAGCTGAGCACTGAAGGTCTTTAAACAGTGTCGGCCATTCTTGTTGCTAGGGACTATACTGACAGTCAGAATTTGACCCCACGTGTTGTCCAGCAGAGAAATGTCCAGACTCATAAACAGATTCAGTTCAAGGATATTGCTGCCATGGAACATAATGTGAAATAGGAAGTTGGACAGGGCCTTGTTGCCATATTAGACAGGCATCTGTATAAGACCAGTAAAGTTGATTGCATAACTTCCATATCCAAACAAAATAATAGAGGTCAGCTGGAGGGCAAGCATGGCAGGAAAAATTCATTAGTGACTGTGTGAAATAGCAAAACTTTAGCCCCTGTGTCTAGTAGCAGGGCAATGCAAATGTCCACTTTATTTACAACACAGGTTGAGAAACCTGCTAAGTTGTGGCCTAACACTTAGAGAGTCGGCCTTGTAACCTGATGGTTGCGGGTTCGAGTCTCAGATCTGGCAGGGATTGTCATTGGTCATGAATGGTCAATACCATAACTGAGGTGAGACCCTTGAGCAAGCCACTGAACCACCAACTGCTTCTCATCAATATGGTTGCCCACTGCTTTGGGTATGTGTTCGCGGTGTGTGTGTGTGTGTGTGTGTGTGTGTGTGTGTGTGCGAGCTTGGATTAGTTAAATGCAGAGCACAAATTCTGAGAATGGATCACCATACATGGCCACATGTCCTTTCCTTTTCAATGAATGGCTTCAGTTTTTGACAACATCAACATGTTTGTCCCCATTATTAGTGTAATTAAGCATGCAACAATCACTTCAAATAGTGCCCTATTTAATGGTATAGGGAGTGATTTTGAACACAGCATTGGAGTCTCTACCAATGAGCTGATACAGAAGTGTTTGACTGGAAGGAGTTGTAAAAATATATAGTGGTGGTGTGCCTTTAGGGTTGGGAAACACTGCAGTAGCCTATATATAGTTTGATACATGTGCAGTTCAGGTTAATGCTGTCATATGTCCTACACCAGCAGAAACAGTAAGTGAAATAACAACTGCAGTTCTTGGTAGAACCAGACCACTCAGTTACCATCTGATACTTTAAAACTGTTGCAACACTACTGCAAGTGCCTGACGTCTTTAAGGCTGTACCAGGCTGTTAATGTTTGTCACATGTTTTGGTTTTAGGAGTTTTCTGATCTTCTTCCACTCTTCCTGTCGTCTTTCAGCATCCTATCTACCAAAACCTGGTGGGGAGGTGTATCAGTTTGTGTATGTGGATGAACATGGCGAGATATGTGCGGTCAGTTCTCAGTTTACCTTTTGTGCTCCAAGACCTTTGGATGAACTTGTTACGCTAGAGCAGGAGAAAAATGGTGAGGAAGAGGAGGAGGGAGATGACCTGCTGGTGGTGGTGCCAAAGGCTCTGATCCTGCAGGTGGGGCATTTTTCAACACACAAGACCAGAAAACAGAGAAGACATTTGACTGTAACAGAGCTTTTCAATCACCCTGATTAATATTTGAACACCTAAGCTACATTAAAAAATGTATGCCATTGCAACATAAAGCAAAATACACTTTTTAGTTGTTAGCAAAATACACTTTTCAGTTGTTAGTGGAAACTACACTTGTGATTACTTTTTAAAGACAACTGTGTCAGTTCAGACGTTTTAAGTGTGACTTTAGAGTCCAAAAACATTTTTTAAGGTAATTGAATCTATCTTACTATACAAAATGTACAGATTTTCTGTGTATATTCTAAAATATTTCTGGTATGTCTAGAATCTTTTGGAAGGATGCCAGCACGAGTTACATGAGCTACGTAAGAGGTTTGAGACTGCTGATGCTGAGGTCGAAAGAGAAAGGAAGAGATGGAAAACTGAAAAAGATGAGTTTGAAAGAGTACAAAATGAGATGAGGAGTCAGACTGATGAGCTAAAACACAACCTGAGGCAAAGCCAAGAAAAAAATGAGGAACTCAAGCAAAAACAAAAGGTACAATCAAATTTTGGGCATGCTTCTGGAACATCACTAGTCAGAGAAAAAAAAAAAAACTAGATACATAGAGAGACCTATGTATATAAAACTTTAAACTTAGGTATATTTGCCATCAGGATATGCAAAGCACTCATGAAAACATAACTGCTGAACTTAGTGGGCTGCTAGCAGAGAGAGATGAAAGCCATCAGCGAATCAAAGAACTTGAACAGGATGCTGCCACTCTGACTCAACAAAAACAGGACATAGAGGCCGAACTGGACAGGTGTCCATTCTTTGTTTATGGACTGTTCATTTCTACAGAATTTAACCGATTGATTAAATAAAATAGCTATTTTTTTCTGCAGAATGAAGGAAAGAGTTAAAAAGATGACCATACAAAGGCGAGATGAAGAAAAGGAGAGGAAAGATTTGCAGGTGAATGAAACCAAAATGTTGCATTCAACATTACCGTTTACATTCTACATTGAAATATTTCCTGCATTCTGTGAAATAATTATGAATAATTAACTAATTTGTTTTTATAATTTGAACAAATTTGCATTATATTGACTTCAGAATTTCTGGTGAAGGTCCTGGTCTGACAGAGTAAAACTGCATGGTTATGTGAATTAAAATATATTCTGCAGATAGAGAATGAGCAGGCTCATGCTGAGCTGCGGACCCTCAAAGAGCGCATTGAGGCTAGTGAGCGTAGCACTGAGGCCCTCCGCAGGGACCTGAGTGAACTGGGCTCCTTGCAGAGTCACAGTCATGCAGAGCTGCATCAGGTCAGACTGCAGTCTGCACAGATGAGTTTACAACTGTCCCAGGCTAACCTGGCACTCCGTGAGGGTCAAGCCACTTGGGCCCAGGAAAAGGAAACTTTAAGACAAAGTGCAGAGGTAAAAGAAATATTAGTCATAATTAAACCTCTCTCTCTACAACTATTAACACTTTCATCAGATCAGCCACAACACCATAAGTAAGAATGCCACTCTCAATCTTTGTGCTCTTGTTAAAGTTGGATAAGGATCGTATTCTCAAACTGAGCCGTGAGCTTCAGAAAAAGGAAGAGTGGCTCCAGGAGGAGAGAACAGAGCGAGAAAAACTGGAAGTGGAGCTGGGGAACGAGAAGGATTGTAACCGAGTAAATATTCCATGACACATGCATGGCCTATAATTAAACTTTCACCTCAGTCAGAGCTTTCTGTATACCCGGAACATATGTGGGTCACATTACTAATCTTGGAGCAGCACCAGTATGAGGCAAGAGTTGCTTTAAAAAAAAACTGTAAATAAGCTAACCAAAATAGATTTGAAGCACCGCTATAAAATGCATGTGTATGTATTACAGAAGTGTTTTTCCCCCTCAGTGATTCATGTTAGTGGATGCCACGGCATACTGGTTAAATTGGTTAATAAGAAATACATAAGTTAGCAAACTGAATGGATTAAAGGGATAATGGCATGAGGAATCAAAATATGGTTGATTTTTTTGACATATAAGTGGTCAAAAATACTGCAAGTTTTATCCCTCAAAAATTAGTGTTTGTTGAAACTAAACCACTAAAATGTATTATTGATTTAGTTCCTCCACTTTACGTTGTCACACTGTGGTAGATATTTACATCTTACTGTTTTAACAGCAGCACATCAACACCTACATTACCTTTATTGTTCTGTTGACTTCTTCCGATAGTTTGGTTTGTAGATGATAGCAAGTTGTCAAGCGTTATAGGTGATACCACAGGTATTATAATCATTGAATTGTTGGCCCTAGTAACACTTCAGATTAGGGATACACTATTAACTAATTGAATATTAGCATGCATATTACTAGCCAATTACTAGGCTGTTGTTTAGTACTTATAAAGCACATATTAATGCATGACTATATTTTAGATCCCTTAGCCCTACTCTGTACCTAAACTTAACTACTACAAATGACTACCTTACTTATTATCAATAAGCAGCAAATTAGGAGAGTAAAACTCTTAGGTAACAATGAATATGTGTTCACTAATCCCCAATGTGTTAATGCTTTTCACAGAATCTTTAGAATGTTTTATTAAAGGCAAGAACTTTATCCATCTGGTGTAGTAGTTGAGGCTTGGTGTGAAAGAAATACAGAAAGAAAAAAGGTCCAAGATACAACCAGATTGTCACGAATTGAGTTGTCCTGTCATTAACTCTTGCACTACACATCATGGACTTCAGCCCCCACAAGCCACTGCACTAATCACTGCATTCACCTGCTCCCTG
Source organism: Garra rufa (assembly GCF_049309525.1). Classification (NCBI taxonomy): domain Eukaryota; kingdom Metazoa; phylum Chordata; class Actinopteri; order Cypriniformes; family Cyprinidae; genus Garra; species Garra rufa. The sequence continues at coordinate 28,375,921 of NC_133380.1, forward strand.
TTTCTCACTGCACTGATCACTGCTCTCACCTGCAGCTCATTCACACACACACAGCTGCAGCTCATCACACGGACAGCTTATATGCCACTCACACACACAGCTTCCTCGCGAAGTCTTGTATTGCCCCGGCTGCATTTTTAAGCGTTTTCCCAGTTTCCTAGTCTCCGTGTTTTCAGAGTTTCCTAGTTTATTCCTGGTTTTGTTTCCTGTTTTGCCTTGTTTTCTCTGTTTGTTTCTGTTGTTACTTTGGACTGCCCATCTGGTTTTTGACTCACACTTGGTTACTGGTTTACTCTCTGGATTATCTTCGCTGTTGTTGTTTGCTGGTGTTGACCCTGTTTGCCCCGACTACGATCTTGACAATAAAATGCTGCAAATGGATCCGCACGTCTCAGTCTGACTCCCGGTTACAGAAGACTTCGCCTCATCAGGATCCAGCAGTTGTGAGTCAACCAGATTACCATGGATCCGGTTAACCAGTTATTGTGTCTACGTCAGAGAGATCTATCGATTGAGGACTATGTACGGCAGTTTTGTGAGTTATCCTATTATGTACCATTTGAAGAAGTTGCTTTAAAGGATTTTTTTCATTTTGGACTTAATGAGCCTATTAAATCATGGTTCCCAAAAGGAAAGTTCAATTGTAGTTTAAAGGACTTTATGGATTATGCACTAATTTTGAGCGGCTCTGCATTCACTGTGGATGTCGCTAAGGAGGAACATAGCACCACTCTAGAGCCTGTTCACAAAACGGCCGCCCTTCCAGAGACTGTTCACAAAACGGCCGCCCTTCCAGAGACTGCTCGCAAGATGGCCGCCCTTCCAGAGTCTCCGCTGGTTCCGCCCCGGCCTTCCAGAGCCTCCGCTGGTTCAGCCCGGCCTTCCAGAGCCTCCGCTGGTTCAGCCCGGCCTTCCAGAGCCTCCGCTGGTTCCGCCCAGCCTTCCAGAGCCTCCGCTGGTTCCGCCCAGCCTTCCAGAGCCTCCGCTGGTTCCGCCCAGCCTTCCAGAGCCTCCGCTGGTTCAGCCCAGCCTCCCAGAGCCTCCGCTGGTTCAGCCCAGCCTTCCAGAGCCTCCGCTGGTTCAGCCCAACCTTCCAGAGCCTCCGCTGGTTCAGCCCAACCTTCCAGAGCCTCCGCTGGTTCAGCCCAGCCTTCCAGAGCCTCCGCTGGTTCCGTCCAGTCGTCCTGAGATTCCTGTCTGCCCGGTTCAGGCTACAGAGGCCGTGTATGGACTGTTGAGTTTCCCACCCACCCTCCCTACTGCTCCAGTCCCACCACCTCTGTCTCCTGACAGTCCCCCTGCTCACCCACAACCCACCTTCGATGCAGAGGACTTGCCGTGGGACTGCCAGTCTCCATCGGTGCCCTGGCTAGAGGATCCCTCACCATCGCCTCCAGTCTCAGAGTCCTGGACTCCACCTCGGCCCTCCGACCCTGCGGCTCCACCCAGGCTCTCTGCTCCCTCGTCTCCGCTGTCGGCCGTCGGTCCACCAGCTCCACCGGGCTCCATCGTCCCTCCGGCTCCGCCCTGGTCAGTCGTCACCCCACCTTCGCCTCTGGACTCTACTCCTCCGGCTGCGCCTCGTCACTCCGTCCTACCGGCTCTGTGGACCTCCTCCCTCCCGTGGGCACAGCCTCGGTCCTCTGTCGCTCCGGCTCCGCCGCGTACCTCCGGACCTCCATCTCCGCCTTGGTCGCCAGAGCCTTGGGTTCCGCCTTGGCCCTCCGGATCCTCTGTGTCGCCCAGGACCATCGACTCTCCGGTTCCTCCTCGGGCTCCACCGGCTCCACCTCCGTCGGTCGGCCCCATGGAGGAGCCAACCCTTCCTCCACCATGGCTTCTCCCTCCGTCGGCTCCGCCTCAGTCCATAGCTCCATTACCCCCACATGGACCTGGCCCTCCATCCCTCCCCCTGTTCCGCCTCCGCTCCACCACCCTCCGGTTTCATTAGGTGGTTAGAGCGCTCCTTGGGGAGGGGCTCTGTCACGAATTGAGTCGTCCTGTCATTAACTCTTGCACTACACATCATGGACTTCAGCCCCCACAAGCCACTGCACTAATCACTGCATTCACCTGCTCCCTGTTTCTCACTGCACTGATCACTGCTCTCACCTGCAGCTCATTAACACACACACAGCTGCAGCTCATCACACGGACAGCTTATATGCCACTCACACACACAGCTTCCTCGCGAAGTCTTGTATTGCCCCGGCTGCATTTCTAAGCGTTTTCCCAGTTTCCTAGTCTCCGTGTTTTCAGAGTTTCCTAGTTTATTCCTGTTTCCTGTTTTGCCTTGTTTTCTCTGTTTGTTTCTGTTGTTACTTTGGACTGTCCATCTGGTTTTTGACTCACGCTTGGTTACTGGTTTACTCTCTGGATTATCTTCGCTGTTGTTGTTTGCTGGTGTTGACCCTGTTTGCCCCGACTACGATCTTGACAATAAAATGCTGCAAATGGATCCGCACGTCTCAGTCTGACTCCCGGTTACACAGATACAACTTCTCATTATGGAGAGGTGATTTTCGGTACCATCTTGGACATCTTAGCCCATGTTAAAACATCCCTTGTGGTACTTTATCTTGAGGTGAACTGTTGGAGTTCAAGGATCCACTTTGTTAGCCTGGTTGAAAAGTTTGGACAACTGAATGCCAAGGCTAATCCTGGTTAATCTTGGTGAAAACCTCCAGTTACACTCCCTCCAGGAACTTGAGTTTCTCTGAGTCTTAGTTTATCTATAGCCTAGACAACTGCCAAACATTCATTTTATGAAGTGGAATACTTCAGTTGTGCTCCCTTGAGGACTTTGACTGTACAAAAAATGGGATCTCAGCAGTGTTTTCTTAAGTGCAACAAATTCTGTGTGACACTGAGATGATATGCCCCAAGAAACTTCAGTTTTTTGAAAAAGTGAAATTTACTCATGTTATGAGTGAGATTGGCCTAAGTCTTTAGGAAATGGTGCTGAGGTCTGTGACATTGTGCTCTGTGTTTTTTTTAGGTGGTGATATCATTGATGTACAGTTAAGTCCGAAATTATTCATACCCCTGACAAATTCTGACATATAAAGTTACTTTTATTCAACCAGCAAGTTTTTTTTTTTTTTTTTTTGACTGGAAATGACACGGGCTTCTCCCAAAAGATAATAAGACGATGTACAGTCGTGGCCAAAAGTTTTGAGAATGACACAAATATTAGTTTTCACAAAGTTTGCTGCTAAACTGCTTTTAGATCTTTGTTTCAGTTGTTTCTGTGATGTACTGAAATATAATTACAAGCAGTTCATACGTTTCAAAGGCTTTTATTGACAATTACATGACATTTATGCAAAGAGTCAGTATTTGCAGTGTTGCAAGCTTTGCACTGGTGGCACTCCGATCCCGCAGCTGAATCCTCTTTAGGAGACGATCCTGGTGCCTACTGGACTTTCTTGGACGCCCTGAAGCCTTCTTAACAATGCAGTGGAAAGTTTTTTTTTCTGGATTAAGTTAATTTTTATGGCAAAGAAGGACTATGCAATTCATCTGATCACTCTTCATAACGTTCTGGAGTATATGCAAATTGCTATTATAAAAACTTAAGCAGCAACTTTTCCAATTTCCAATATTTATGTAATTCTCAAAACTTTTGGCCACGACTGTACACGAGGCATCATTGTGGAAAAATATTACTCATCTTTTATTTACATTTGAACAAAAAGTGGCATGTCCAAAATTATTCATACCCTTGTCAATAATCAATAGAAAAGCCTTTATTGGCTATTACAGCAATCAAACGCTTCCTATAATTGATGACCAGCTTTTTGCATTCCGACCATGTCCTCTGAGGTTTTTCACAGTGCGGAACGTCTTGTGTTTTTTAATAATACTTTGCACTGTAGCCACCGGAACTTCAAAACATTTAGATATGGTCTTATAGCCCTTTCCTGACTTGTGAGCAGCCGCAGGTCCTCAGTGAGCTCCTTTGTCTTAGCCATGACTATCCACAAACCAGCAGCAGAGAGCTTCTGTTTTTCACCTGTTGAGTTGATTGAAACAGTTGTTCCCAATGAATCAGGGCAATTAGGATGCTTTAGAACAGCTTGGACTATTTGGAATGGTATAGAACTTTGAATTTTCCCATAGACTGTGACAGTTTGCAAAGGGTATGAATAATTAGTGAATAAATAAATAGGAAGCATTTGATTGCTGTAATAGCCAAAAAAGGCTTTTCTATTGATTATTAAGAAGGTATGAATAATTTTGGACATGCCACTTTTTGTTCAAATGTAAATAAAAGCTGAGCAATATTTTTTTCCACAATAATGCCTCTTGTACATCGTCTTATTATCTTTGGGAAGAAGCCTGTGTCATTTCCGGTCAAAAAACAAAACTTGCTGGTTAAATAAAAGTAACTTAAAGTCAGAATTTGCCAGGGGTATGAATAATTTCGGCCTTGATTGTATATAAAGCAGATGTTCACTTTTAGGCCAGCCTGCACTCCTTAAATTGACCTTGGGAAGGTAGCAACAGCATTCTGCAAATCATATGGCATGTGCCGAAACTGGAAGAGGCCTTTAGTTTTAATGAACAATGGCTGCGTTTTTTTTTTTTTTTTTTTTTTGGAGTGCAAAAACATACAACAAACAACAAAAAACAACACCAACAACAAAAACAGCAATGATAATAAATGAAAATGAGCAAAAATGACAATCTGAATAATAGTAATGTTAATTAGCATGTTTAGAAATAATAGAAATAACCATAATTTGAAATAGTCGATGATGATAACGATGATATTTTGTGATGACAGTAACAGTAATATCAATAATAACAGTAATAATAATAATAATGATAAAAACAACAACAATAATACTAAAGATGATGATGACAATAATATGTTGTGATGATGGTAACAGTGATATCAATAATATTAACAGTAATAATAATAATAATAATAACAATAATAGAGACTGTGATGTAACGGTAATATTTTGTGATGATATTTTGTAATGACGGCAACAGTAATATCACTATTAATAATAATAATAATAATAATAATAATAATAATAATAATAATAATAATAATAATAATAATAAATAATAATGATATAATCACAATAGTAGTTATATAAATATATTTATATAAAGGGGAAATTAAATAATGAACCATACCCAACACATACCACACCTATCCTATCTTATGTTTCAGTGTGCATGTTTTTTTGTTTCTGTTTTTTTCCCCTCCTCCTCCTTCTCTCCGTTCAAGGCAACATTATAGACATCATATGTATGTAAGCTTAAGCTGAAGTGGTGCATTAAAAGAAGGGTGTGGTGCATTAAAATCAACATGCGGTGCATTAAAAACATGGGTGGTATTTGTTGGGTGCAGTTTTAATTTATTTATATTTATACACTTTTGATTATGTATATTCAATTATATAATCTTCATTAAACCGTTACCGTCCATACAAAACATCATCTCATCAATTTATTACTGCTCAATGTTTCTCTGATATAAATAGTGATAAAAATAATGAAAACAACAACAACACTAATAATAATAATAATAATAATAGAAATAGTAATAATAAAATAATAACAATAATAATAATAATAATAATGAAAACATCATCCCATCAATTTATTACTGTACAATGTTTCTCTGATATAAATAGTGATAAAAATAATGAAAACAACAACAGCACTAGTAATAATAATAATAATAATAATGAAAACACTTATATTACTAATACCTTGTATAAATATATATAATATTTGTTAATGCATAATTAAGATAAGTGTGTCAGATTTGTAAGAGTTGAGTGAGGTCTGATGTTGAATGTTGTGGTTCTGATAAGGAGGTGAAAAATATTCTAGGGAGATGTATTCTGTAAGCAAATTTTTCCAGTGTGTTATATGAATATTGTTTCGGGATTTCCAGTTCAAGAAGATAGTTTTCTTGGCAATGGCTAGAGCTATTAGGAGTATTCTTTTGTTTGTTATTTCCTGATTGAGTGTTGATAGATCGCCCAGTAGACAGAGTGAAGGGGATAAAGGGATGCGACAGCCCAAAAGGTGGGATAGGGATTCAGTGACGTCTTCCCAAAAGTGTTTAATGGGTGGGCAGTTCCATGTGGCGTGGATGTATGTGTCCGGACTATTTTGTGAGCAGTGCAAGCAAGTTTCTGATGTGAATCCCATTTTAGACAGCCTTTCCCCAGTGTAGTGTGTTCTATGAAGGGTCTTATACTGTATGAGCTGAAGGTTGGCGTTTTTAGTCATGAAATAGATATTATTACAAATTTGAGTCCAGAAGTCGGTATCAGGAGCAATAGAAAGATCTTCTTCCCATTTGGTTATCGGTAGGCTTAAGGTTTTATTTGAATTGTTTATCAATTTGTATAATTTAGAAAGTAATTTTTTGGGGGATGATATATTAACTAAATCTGCTACTGCGGAGGGAAGGTGAAAACTGATGGTTCTGGTATTGATTTTAGATAAAACAGCTGATTTGAGTTGCAAATACTTTAAGAATTGATTGCTCCCAATACCGTACTCCTGGACTAGGTAAGAAAATGAAACCAATTTGTTTGATTGAAAAATATGATTGAAATATGATGCGTTTTGTTGATTAGGTACTTATTTTGAATTACTTTGTTACTATCACATGATCTACCAGCATCAGTTGCATCACTTTACTGCCATTCACAAATGGCACTTCATAATCTTGCTGAGAGTAGTAGGTTATCCAGGTACTTTTTGTCTGCACTTTTATGAATTCTTTGAATTTGGACATACTTATTTTGTCCTATACAGTTATTTTATTTTTAATTTTTTTGCATACTATATAGTAGGGAAGTATACAATTTCAGATACAGATTTAGAGTTCTTCCTTTATAATGACTTGTCAGTAGCTGATTAAAATCCAAAAAAGAGAACAACTTGGTGTCTTTGAGTGATTACAGGATGTCATTGTCAGGTATTGGAGAAGGAGAGAGTGAGGACTTAGTTGTAGATAAAATGGAGAGCTTTATTCATATTTCAAACAATAATAATAAAAAAACGTCCCTCTATAGAAAAAGCACAATACAGAAAAGGTGGCAGCACAAACAACAGACACAGGACCACCTGGGCTGGACTGGAAAAGCAAACAGACGGGCCGACCAGCCAGTGGGAACTCATGACTCATCAACACCTCAGGGACAACAACAAAGAGACAGAAATCACAGGGAGAATAAATAGGGAAGGAAACAAGCAGAGTAGCAATGGAAAGCAGGCGGGGGCAAATAAACTAATAAAAAAAAAAGTAACAAGGATGCGGGACCAAGATAAGAGACTAGCAAAAGAGCACATGGCACACAGAAACAAACAAAAGCCATGTGCATAAAAACATGCCAAACTAACATGACAGAAGACACATGCCCAAACAAACACACTAGACAAGACAGAAGAGCAAATAGTACAGGAACCAACAAGTGACATGCCTAAAAAATAAGAAAAGCACATGGCAAACAAACTTTTATCTGCCATGTGTCCTAAAAGAAGCACTGACAGAAATTATTTTGGATATCAGGACCCCAAAACTAAAACTGAACCAAGACTGGACCAAAGTGCAATGATCCAGACCCCATGCCCCTAACACACAAAACATAACAGACACGAGTGCCTGACCAGGCAGTCAGAACTGTGTGCTTCCATAAAACAAGACTGACAGGGATCCTGCCATCACAGATGAAGGAAAAAAACTAGAACAGTGGCGACCACACTCTAACATTCATGCATTATGGGTATCGGATAGGCATTTAGAATAGTCTTCAAATTTACTGTATTGCAAAAACAGTAGGATCCATTTGTAGTGATTTTAAGTTGGGATGTTGTTAAATAAAGAAATGGAAAGTTGTTACCTTACTGGCCCTTCAACCATACCAGAGATTATAACATCCACAGTTCCAAGAATTTAAGGGAATGTCAAAATTTCAATCATAATGTAGGTGTTGATGATGCAACCTAGTCAGTATTTCCTGACAGTGACAGATTTTTTCATGATAAATATATTTAAATTTAGTCCTACCAAAGTCAGCATAAAATGTGGTGTATAAAGTTCTCTCCAGTATTTGGATATTACTGCATTATGTTTGTAAAACATACAGGAACTGAGAGCCAGCCTGAGAGCCCTGCAGAAGGAACAAGAGCAGCATCAGCTGGAGAAACAGGTAAACCTTTCTGAATGTATGAATACTTCTGACTAGTGTGATCTTATCTAATGCCATGCTGACTGGTAGAGTTTTATTCACAAACAGGAGCTCTTAGATCATATCCATGTGCTGGAGCTGAGACTAGACACAGAGACAGATGCTAAGTGGGCTAAAGCAGTGGCTACTGCAACATGTCAGTTCCTGAAATCACATGATCCTTCATTTCCCCTTAAGCATATAATTTAGTAAATGTAGTGCTAGTGATATTTCAGTGAATCTTCATTTTATTTCTTGCAGCTAGCACTGATAGCCCTCCATCAGTTGAAGAAAAGCCACTACAAGAGTCTTTATCTGAGCTGTCTTTAAGTATGGTAGACAGCGAACAATTCAGCTCTGAAGGGTCAACAGAGCAAAGCCAAAAGGATAATGAGATCGATATGATGGTAAGAACCACACAAAAAATAAATATGCTTAAAAATAAAAAATAAAAATAAATACATACAAATACATACATAGTATGATGTGGTACCAAAATAAAGTGAACCAAATCTATCCATTTCATTTTTCAAAACAAACACTTGGTCACGTTTTGTGGATGTATATCAGTTCCCATTTAGTTCACTACTGTTCAACTTTTATCAGCATAGGGACATTTTCTGTCAACCAGAAAGCCTGTTTATATTTTAAATAATAGATCTATTCATTCTATTATCTATAAATACCTTTTTCAAGTACATTAATAGACTGTCTGCTTAATATCTGCTAACATTTTATTTTGATAGTCCCCCAAAAGACATTCTATGAGTAACTTTGCAAGTACATGTGCTAACCATAGCCCTACTAATACTCCAAGTGTTAGTTGACACGTTCTGTAATAGCAAAGTTACATATCATTGGTAGAATGTCTTTAAAGTGAACTGTATGTTTCTTAATTTTCTACAATTTTCTTTGTACCCAATTCCTCACAAAAAGCAAGAGGATCTAGAAGTGGAGCCTTATTCCAGTGTCACTACTGGCAAACATTTACTGCATTCTGAACACAACAACAATGTCTTCAGGTGATTATGATGCACAAATTCAAGCGGTATTGTATAACTTAAGCCTGCCAACATCTGTGTACTTCAGGAACAGTGTGTTCCTGTGCTTAGAACTTCTGTTCACTTTCAACAGTTTTGAAAGCGTTTAGAAATGTTACAACTTGCAATGTGTTTCACTCCATTCTTTCTAATTTATTGTTGCTACAGTGCATTCAGAAAGTATTCAGACCCCCTTTTACTTTTTTTTTAATTTTGTTATGTTGCAGCCTGATGCTACAATTGTTTAAATTCATTTTTCCTCATTAATCTACAATCCATTCATTACAATGACAAAGTGAAAACAGAATTTTAGAAATGTCTGTAAATATCACATTTACATAAGTATTCAGCATGCAACAAAATTTGAAATTTAACTCAGGTGCCTCCCATTTCACTTGATCATTGCTGAGATGTTTCTACACCTTGATTAGAGTCCACCTGTGGTAAATTAAATTGATTGGACATGATTTGGAAAGGCACACATCTCTCTATAAAAGGCCTCACAGCTGACAATGCATATTGGAGTGAAAACCAAACCATGAGGTTAAAGGAACTGCCTGCAGAGATCAAAAACTGAATTGTATCAAGGCACAGATCTGGGGAAGGCTATAATAAAATTTCTGCTGCACTGAAAAATTCTCAAATGGAAGCCTGATGGTCCATGGTCATATATGCAGATGAGAGAACCCTGAAGAAGGACAAACATCACTGCAGCACTACGTCGATTTGGGCTTTGTGGCACAGTGTGGTCCTGAAGGACCCTCAGACTATGAGAAGCAAGGTTATCTGGTCTGATGAACCTCAATTCTAAGTATCATGTTTGAAGGAAACAGCTCTTCTTATCACCTGCAGAGTGCCATCCCAAAAGTAAAGTGTGCTGGCAGCATGGACTGGGAGACTGGTCAGGGTTGAGGGAAGGCTAAATGGTGCATTATAGTATAGAGATATATAGAGTGGTAAGTATAGAGATATCCTCAATAAAAACCTGTTCCACAGCGCTCAGGAACTCAGACTGGGCCGAAGGTTCACCTTCCAACATGAAAATGACAACACAGAAGTAGCTTAGGGACAACTTTGTGACTGTCCTAGAGTGGGCTGAACTCTATCCTATCTCTGGAGAGACCTTAAAATGGCCATCCACTGATGGTCCCCACCAACCTGACTAATCTTGAGAGAATTTGCAAAGAAGAAGGGCAGAAAATCCCCCAATCCAGGTGTGCAAAGCTTGTTGCATCATACCCAAAAAGACTTGAGGCTGTAATTGCAGTCAAAGGTGCTTAAACTAAGTACTGACTAAAGGATCTGAATACTTATGCAAATGTGATATTTCATTTTTTTTTTTATAATCTTTTTAATAAATGTATAGAAATTTCTCTAATTCTGTTTTCCCCTTGTCACTATACGGTATGGAGTGTAGATTAATGAGAGAGAGAAAAAAAGAATTTAAACAATTCTAGCATCAGGCTGCAACATAACAAAACTGAAAAAATTAAAGGTCTCATAACATTGCTCTGTGCCTCCCCAACAGTGATCTTGCTGATGTCCCCGTTTGGTGAACAAGAGGTAGAAAGGGAAAGAACCTGTGTGCAACTTGTTTACATCAGAGCATGATCATGTGCTCCTGATCAGTGTGAAATAACAAAACAGATTTCCAAGATGGCTTATTTTATAGCCAGCATGTAATCTAAAAGATGCTGTATGTGAGCGTAGTGGTAGGTTTTGGTGTTGCAATAGTGTAATGGGTTTGTATTAGTAGCTGTATTAGAGTTTCCCTTAAGAATAAGGTGATATACAGTAAACTTAGGTACATTTTCTAGATTTCCATTTATAGAAAAAAAGGCATTAATGCTATTATATTACATTATGATTCAGAATAATGGGTGTGGATTGCAATATTTTTGAGTAGTCAGAGGGGCAGCAATCTTAACCAAGGAGGTGATTTCATTTTTCTGTTCTTAGTTTGCAATGCTGTCGAAAAAAAAATAATAATAATAAATAAAACTAGTAAATAAAATAAATTCCATTTTCCTTTTTGTAATAAATCAGTTACGGTTTGAATTGGTAAAAAAAAAAAAAAAAAAAAAAAAGTTGTGGTTTGGTCATTTCCAACATGTATGCTCATTTTGTGTATTTAATTATAATGCAGTCTTGTACTTGGCATTAAAGTGACTTGACATATATATAGTCTGGTCTTTTTTTGTTCAAAATTTAGGCTCTAAATTGATTTATAACTGCTAAATGGTTTCAATAGACAAAAGAAAAAAAATCATGGAAAAATATGTAACCTTTACAATCAAAAAACATTTAAACTTCCTTCTCTACTGTGCTTTCACTCCTTTCTCTCTCATTATGAAATCAATTGTGGCACACGCCTTGTTTTACTGCCTTCTCTAAACCTTTAAGCAAGAAATAAAAAGCAGAGTGATGGCCCTTAATTAAAAACAGAGAAGGCGTGGGTGGACCCTCAATGGATTTAATTCTATTTAATACCTTTTTTTTTTTTTTTTTTTTTTTTTGCACCTCGGGCATCGGTCGTTTCACAGATGAGCAGGTTTATGCCAGTCTTATTCTTTTACTATTTTTCTAAGTTTCCAGGAATCTGCTGGTTAAACCTTCCAGCACTAATACAAGAAGACTAAAATTACTGATGTAAAATACATTCAGCAAATGTGAGACTTAATTTTGTTTCCAGAGGAAAGCATGAGAAAACTGTTGTAACAGCACATTAAAGTAATAGTTCATTTTAGCTATAAACAGTCACTTCTGGCCAACATATGAGTTCATAATCCATAATAACACTTCATCAAGTGAGAAAGTCCATACCCTGTTGTCCACCCACATCAAAGGCAAGGCAAGTTTAAATACTTCAAATAAATACTAAGTTTTAATACTTCAAAAACAATTCTAAATGTAACTGTTTACCCGTGTAAAGACCTGAGGACTGATGTGATATGCTCAGATTTTCTGGTTCTAACCTTCGTTCGTCTTTGGAACACATATTAAGATATTTTTTTGATGAAATCCAAGAGCTATCTGACCTTCCATAGACACCAAGGGTCCAACTATGTTCAAGGTTCAGAAAAGTACCAAGAACATTGACAAAATAGTCCATGTGACATCAGTGGTTCAACCGTAATTTTATGAAGCTACAAAAAAAATAAAAAAATAAATAAAAAACTTTATTCAACAATTATTCTCCTCCATGTCACCCTAGCGCTATTTTGGAGAGTACAACAACTATTTTATCCGTGTTCTTGGTACCTTTCTGGACTTTGAACTTGGTAGGACCCTTGCTGTCTATGGAGGGTCAGAGAGCTCTCAGATTTCAGCAAAATTATCTTTATTTATGTTCCAAAGACAAGCAAAGGTCTAACGGGTTTGGAACAACATAAGGGTGAGTAATTACTGAAAGTTTTTTTTTTTTTTTTAGGTGCTATTCCTTTAAAGATCAAGCGCAAAATTCAAGAAAAAAAATAGCCATGGATCAAGAAAATCACCTTTGTCCTCAGCATGTCCTTACTGTTTTACATTGCTATGTTACTGTAGCCTTATTTCTAGCATATCAAATATACATGAAGACAGAGGCACATAAAACAAGGGAATAAAATAGACCAGAACCCTACTAACATGCCCACTGCCGTTAAGTAACTATGGAAACAGCCCTTGTGGTGGTCAGGTAAATGAGGTTGTTAAAAGCTATAGCTTGTAAAAAAAAAAAATAATTAAATGCATGGACCTTATATTATCCTGTGAAGCACACTATCGATCTTGTTCAAAGAACCTTAATTATGGCAGTCATTTACAGTTGCAATCAAAATTATTCAACCCCCTTGACCTGCAAGACATTTTGCTGCAGAGAACAACATTTTGTGAAAACAATTCAACAAAGGCATGAGTAAACTATTAAAGAAAGTTTATTAATACACATTTGAGTAATTCTGAGAACGTAAGTTGATGAATAATGACAAAAAATCGAACTGGCTCTAAACATTCATGTTCAAAATTATTCAACCCCAGAAAGTAAATTTGGTGTGGAATCTTTTATTCTTTAAAACCACCAATAAACACTGCCTGGAAGTGTTTAGATGCTTCTGTCACCTTTCTGCTGCAATCTTGGGCCATTCCTCCCCTGAAAAAGCTTTCAGATCACTGATAATCTTTTGTTTTTACTTTGCCACTGCTTGCTTCAAATTCAACCATGTATTTTCAATGAGAATTAAATCTGGAAACTGAAAAGGCCACTTAAAAACATTCTATGACTGATCCCTGAACCAAGCGTAAGTAGATTTGAACATATACTTTGGGATGATTGTCCTGCAGGAAAGTCCATTGATTATTAGCTTCAGACATTGCACAAAAGGCATCACAATGTTTGACAAAATGGCCTTATACTTTCATAAATCAATGATATCCTTTGTATGGTTGTATGGTATGTTTTCCACTTCCTGCTACAGTAAAACAACCCCATAGCAGGACTGATCCACCTCCATGTTTGATGATGGAGCTGGTGTTCTTCTGCTTATAAGCTTGGTCATTTTTGCACGAGACATACTGCTACATCCATAAGCCCAAAAAGTTCCAGTTTGGACACATCACTCCATAAAACAATCGTCCAGAACTCCACAGGTCTATCCAAATGAATTTTGGCATGTTTAAGGCAGCCTTTTTGTTCTTCTTGGTCAAGAGTGGTATTCAGCAAGATACCTCAACATGAAGACTACACTTGTCTAGTGTTCTTCTTGTACACAGCATTGAAATATTTTTCCTCCTTTCGTTGGGTCATCTTGCAAGTCTTTGGCTGTACATTGCAAGTTTTTCTCAGTTGATCTGATCAAACATTTTATGATATTGTGCTTTTTTGTTCAACAGCCTCAAAGGTTTTCTGGTTCAACACACATTAATCTAAGGAATACGGCTGCCAGCTGTGTCTCTAGGAACTTGTAATGTTTTAGACATCTTCATGTAGTTTTAGACTTTCTAATATAGCAAACTATTTATTCTCTATAGATTTTGTGTGAGCTTTGTTGACTTTACCATATTTGCTACTCCCTATCAGCACATGTATGGACTAAGAGTATACTATGTGTAACACCCCAAGCTAATTCCATTTTGAATAAGTTTGTAAAGGCTTAAGACAATTTTTAAGACAATTTTGTTCCTGACCATAAAAATAACAGTCTTAAAACAGCAATGTTGAATAGGGGTTGAATAATTTTGACATAGCTGTGTTATTAAAAAATCCTATAACTCAAAAACATTAAATTATATATTGACATTATCACTTTTTAATATGCCAGAAAACTGTTGTAGATGCAATTTAGTCCTGGATCTTCAGAAAGAGCAAAAAACATTTGTAAAGTACTGCAGACTCTGGGGGAGTTGAATAATTTTGATTGCAACTGTATTTAGTTTTATTCTGTTTCTTTCTATTTATTGTGAAGAATGACCCTCCTAACCAAAAGCATATTTGGTGTGGTGCCAAGGAGTCTAAAACAAATGATGCACATCTTATGTGTTAAATTAGGTTATTTGTAACAGAAGCATTAAATAAGAGATGCATACAGACGTCCTACGCATTTGCTTTGAAATTTCAGTGCTGCATGGGCTTCCAGTATAATATCGTCCTGTAACAAATATTGGTACAGTAGTAGCAGACTCTTTCTGTGATATTTCTAGCAACTGCCTATCACAATCATAACATTATAAAAATAATATTATGTATATATAATTACCTAAAACTACATTTTTAGTAATGAGTTTCAGAAGCTTTTAATTCCTTTAGCATGAAAGTGGATTATAGCAGTATTTTTTTGTCCTGTTGTATTTTGTTCCTAATTTTCTCAGTTTCCATACACTGCGCTGCACTTGATGTGGCACTGGCCACTAAGACTGAACGTGGAAAGTGATCATACATAGTGTCCATTCTTTTCAAGATCTAGCTAAATTTGGTTTTATCTAACAAACATTTAGCAACTTGTTATTGAGCAGACTTCCCTTATTGAGTACAATTCCCTTGGACATTCTTGCAGTTTGGCGTCTTGCTAAAGCCCAGATGAGTAAAACTCACCTTATATCACTTGCCATCCTGTCTTTAGAGAACTGTAGAGCTAAGTAGGTTTTATTTGAAAACAGTTTGATTTGATAAATAAATAAATAATTAGGGGAAAAAATGTACTTAAGATTAAGAGGCAGTTCATATGATGAAATTGTTCATTCTAAGCAAGTCTTGTACAGCTAAGTCTCAGTTCCCTGTATGTATAACTAGATACTACTCTACTGTTTTAATAAAATAAAAAATAACAAAACAGTGCCCTTATCTGTGACAATTAAAGACTACTGAGTTCCTATCCTGTATGTTGTACCTTTTCTTTGCAGAAAGTTTTTGATTTGTATTTCATATTGTTTTATTTTTAGATTTTCTATTTAGATTATCTGAATAATTATGTTTTCTGCTTTTTAATGGATCTTTGATTGTGTGGTAAATTTAGCAAAAAAGGCAAAAAATGAGACAGCAGGATGAAACAAAATCTGGGTCTAAGAAACATTCCCAGTAAAGATAAAGATTGTATAAGGCACCTCAAAAAGTTGCCTTTCTTAACTTAGCAGGGAAGTATGACAGTAGAGAATTTGATGAGAAATTTCTTTATAAAATCAAAACATTTGAAAAACAAAGCTTTGCAAAATACAGAAAACATATATTTTTTTAAAAAGGTGGCCAGACATTATGTGGACATCATTTGAAGTCATTAATACCACTTTTATCTATGTCTTAAGGATTTTCATTTGCATGTACAGTAAGATTCTTGTAACAATTGCAAGTTGTGCAAGGCATTTGGGATATTTCTTGCAAGGCACATGACTGAGAGAAATGCTAAAAACAAGAAAATACAAAATTAGAATAGAGAGATGAAACATGGATGAAAATACAAACAAACATTAAATGCTATTATATTTTAAACATGGTGCCAAAAAACAGGGAATCTTTTTTTATAAGAAAGAACACCTAGGCTGCTTTTGTGAAACCATAGTTAAAGACGTAAGCAGAACACAAAGATCATTAACACAAACTATTTTGTAAAATAAAAAATGTGCATTAAAACACAAACTTGTTTCTGTATTCTCCTTAGCAGTTCTCACCCTTAAATGACCCACCATGTTTCCAATGTTTTGAAACCCAAAAGAGAGACAACGTCACAAATAAAATGACAAATTTAGCAACAAATAATGCAAATAAACATACAGGTCATATACACATATTCCAAACCACCTAAAAAAACATTCTTCATTAAGGAAAAAATTGACCTCTACTGCACTAAATGACAAAATACAAGCACAAAAGTTTAACACTACTTAAAAAAAGGAAAAAAGAAAAGGTTTCTGATATTAAATCCAATATCTCATGTTTAATTTACAAAACAGACATGACGTATATAAAAGAAAAACATTAATATCCTGTGGCCTTATTGAATTACACTTTGCCATGGACTGCTACATTATACATTTGTCAGAATTGAACTGATACGGAAGAGTTAATGCATTTCTAGGGAATTTTATCATACTTCCAGAGACATGGCTATGTTCCCTTGGTAATTAAAACAGCTTTATGTAAAAATGTACACCATAAGTGGGTGCATGTACATGCCTAAACTTAAACTGCAAATATGTCTTTGGTCTGAAAATGGGAGCATAAACTGGAGATCAACTAATTCTAAAGAGTACCACCGTTACTGCTGCAGGCCATATTTACCCTGTCACGTATCCGGATCAGTGCATTTACATGAAGCTGCTAGACTTTATGACCACTGCAGATTTATCCAGCACACTCTGTGGTAATCATGCATTCATTCCGTTCTACAAACTAGAAATCTATGGAAATTATCTTATTTTGTTGTCTAACAATATCTGAATATTGGCTGATCATTGCATTGGCAGAAAATAAAGACATACTTCTCTAAACATCAAGGATATCAATAGAGACAGACAGAGATTTATGGGAGGGGTCAAAAACCCAGATCATAACGTGCATCACTGACTACAGAAAATGTAACAAGATGAGGATAAATAAGCAATAAATAAAAGAGCGTGTATAGCCTATGATGCAAGTCTATATTTAAAAACATTTTAAGAGAACAACATTGCAAAAAAGTTGAAAAGTCTGAGATATCCTCTTAATGTATTCAAATAAAATAGCTTGCAGTGACACAAAAGTAGAAAGATGAAAGTAGAAAGAAGATATCTTTACAGTTTTAAGCAAATAGTATACAGTATACAAGTATGCATGCACGCAGCTTACAACCTTAAACCATATGGCTCTATCCCAAATATCTTACTGTGCTTCTTCTATATATGCAGCAATCAGAAGCTTATGAGTTGTTTTGGTAACACTGTTCTGTCATGTGAGGAGGTATAACGTTGTTATCAGTGGCGTGCACAGTCCTCAGCATGGGCGGAAGGACAAAAGGATACTGAAAATTATAAATTAAAATACTAATTATCTTGTTAATAATCAAAAACACCCTACTCTATGATTTTTCTAACCTTACAGAAAACTGTTAACAGAGTAATATCATGTTACTGGACATGTGCAATGGTAATACCATGGTATTCTTTGACGTTTTGAGGTACATTTGGATTAACATGTAAATACCATTGTATATGAATGTGATAATCATTCAGTGGCATAGCATTACATTTAATACCATTGTATTACCATGATAACACTAAAGGTTTTGGTGTGTGTTTCACTCACTGTTGGTTATACTCTGACCTATATTCCTATGAAAAAAATTGTTATTTTACTGTATTCTGTTACTATTATTGGTACAATGATGGTATCCGATAGTAATACAATGCAATTGAATGATTCTCATATTCATATGGAATATGAATATATGGTTCTCCAACACACTATTGCTATTGCTATTATAGTACCATAGTACATTACATCTGTAGAAAATGTATAGTAGAGTTGAAAATTGGCGTATTAGTTATAGTTTAGTTTGGTTCAAATTTATTATTACTATTATTATTATTATTATCTGCTGGAGCTCTTATATTATATAGCATCATAATTTTAATATTTTTCTTCACCTACCTACAAAGAAGTTAATGTATTATTATGAGACTGAAATTAACAGCTTGTGCACGCCACTGCTCATATTTGCTGAGATGTTCGGCTCATATTTGACACTCTAGAGTTCTTTCATTGTATAACATATCAGTGTATTATTGCTTTTAATACCTAATCATGCAACTGTTCTAGATCCCAGAGTAAAATGTTACATTTCAGTTGTTTTTTTTTTTTTGCTTAATGATATAGCATAGCTGAAGATAAAATATATATGAATAGTGCACGCATGTTCTGATCTATGAAAATTGTAGATCACCTTTGGTCCTTGATTTGCCCTGAGTAAAAGGTTTGATTTGTAATAATGTTTTTTTTTTTTTCAATCTAAAATTATACGTAATAATCTTCTAATGCCCCAAACCCTAAAATTTGTGTAAGTGTCAAATTCAGATGTAGAGTAGTATGGCTGTAGGGCTGTGGATTTAGTTTGTTTTGTAAAAAAAGGCATGTCATCAATAACACATATAAAAAAAAAAAACACAGAAAAAGCATAGAGTTGCTGAAAATATACAAAATGAAATATAACTGAGACAATGCAACATCAAAAGTACAAAGTTACATTATGCAGTAAAAGTATGTCTAGAAAAAGTTTTTTTTTAGTTGAATTGGTCATGTATGTGGTTGTTGTTTATTTTCTCATTGATCAATTCTGATTTTGTATCCATATACAGTCATAAAAAATGTTTCCCTTACAGAACAAGGCTTTGGGATCCATTTTCAAATATTTGGCATCTCCAAATGAAGTACAAATATGCATACAAAAAGTAACTTCCAGATATGGCCCAGTGGCTTATCTCTTGTCTAGCACTCTTTTTCATTTTTTTTTTTTTTTAGTTAGAGAAACACTGCCTGAAGTAACAGTGTTGGCATGTTCTTGACAATTTCTCAGTTTTTATTATTTATTTTTACTGACTTTGGATAGTTGAGGGAAAGTAGATGTGCAAAGTTGCATGTTTTTGTCAAATGAGGATTATGGGAAAAGTAACTATATTGTTTGTTTGACTGAATGATGATAAATATGTTTGTATCAACTGATCAGGTGTCTGAAATACAATGTTGGCCACTGTTGTCTGTATGTATCAGACCCGCATACATACAAGTCTTCCAGCGGTCACTGTGCTCTTCCAGTTGCACTCTTTCTAGCTCCGCCCATATCCACTTGCAGGAGTCCCCATTCATCATCCTCACTGTCCCCTGCTCTGTCCTTTCCCTCCTCCGCACACTCATCCTCCTCGTCTTCTTCATCCTCCAGAGCAGATTCCTCATCCCTCTCGCGTTTGATGGCCTGGATGGCAGGAGGCGGAAGGGGTGCGGAAGCACCAGTGTCTTTAGAATCAGAGTTCTCCTCAAAGGCCTCAGGATTCTCCAGCATCTCTCTGATCAGAGGAGGCATTGGGCCTGGGATCTCCATCTTTAGAGTGATGGCTCGCTCTGCTCCTAAACACACAAATATTATCATCTTTATATTTTGTGGTTTTAATCTCTTCTTTTTTACATATTTATCAATAGTGTGTGGTAGAGGTCTTCTCGGTTCTAAAATCAGTACCTGACCCAAATTTGTCAGTTCTTGGACATGCAATCATGGAAAGTGGCATATAAAAAGAAACCCAGGTTGTCAGTCCCAACCTTTTTTTTAAGTTTTGGACCCAAACCTGCTTGGTTGAAGACCTCTAGCATATAGTAGAGCAGGGATGCCCAACCCTGTTCCCAGAGATCTACCTTCCTGCAGAGTTCAGCTCCAACCCTGATCAAACACAACTAAACCAACTAATTAGGACCTGAAGGAGCACTTGATAATAACAGACAGGTGTGTTTGATCAGGGTTGGAACTGAACTCTGCAGGAAGGTAGATCTCCAGGAACAGGGTTGGACACCCCATAATAGAGTTTGCATCGAGTAGTGGTTACCACAAGATGGTGCTGTCGGCAGCTATTGACAAAATGCGCTTTAAACATATTACAGTGTAAAGTTTCCAGACATTCTTCATATTGTGTACCATACAGACATAAACAACGCATACCTTTAGTGCTGATGCCTCGGAGGTCAGTGACCTTCATTAACATTCGTGGGAACATGTGAGGTTTGTTGGGGCGTCGTCGGCGAGCGTAGATCTTCAGTGCCTCTAGTAGAGGTTCCTGTAGCTGGTCCACCCGATGAGGTTCCTCCAGGTCCATGCGATCTAATCATTCATCCAGTCACAGAAAGGCATAACAAGTCAAATCGGACAATGTTTATAAAAGAAGCAGGACAACCAGAGCAGGTATTAACATCAAAGTAGAACTCAAAAGATTTTACTATAACAGCTATTTATTGTTAAGTCATAGTTTCCCCATGTAATTGAGTTTCTATCTATAAGGAGTTGAAGAAGTAAATAACACACTGAGAGACAGCAGTACCTCCACAGATGAGGCAGATGGCGCTAAGGAGCCCTGTCTCTGTGTCATCCATCTCCAGAGGCAGGAGCTGCCCGGCAAAAGCAAACACCAGGTCTGTGAGTGGGCCGAAACCAGCGTTGTGCATCTGTGTTCTGTTGAGGGTCAGTCCATCTGAGAAGGTCATAGTGTCCTGTTCTGGAGTGTAGCGAGTACAAATCCGCAACATCTGCAGGAAACAATGCATTATATGTATATATCTTTTTTTTTTTCCAAAATCCCACATCATGTGCACTGAATTCACACTGCACAAATCGACACAGACCACAGCTGACAGCAAGTGCCAACCAATGGCAACAGGGGTAACCGATAATCTGACAAAACCCGATGAACGTGTCTGTTGCTATTCGTCCATGACTGTCCATGCAGCATGAAGCGGCTTTAAAAGCGATAGTTCGTCCAAAACTGAAAATTCTATTATCATTTACTTCCTCCACTTGTTCAAAAACTGTTGCTCTCTTCTGCTAAACACACACACAAAAAAAAGATATTTTGAAGAATGTTATGGAAGTCAGTGGCTACCATCAACTATGTGTGGTTTGGTAAACCACATTCTTCAAAATATATTATTTTGTGTTCAGCAGAAGAAAGAAACTCATACAGGTTTAGAACAAATGGAGATAGATTGTCAGATTTTTTTTGGTGAAATATCCCTTCAAGTTGCATCTATTGTAGTGAAATTTAAACCATGTGTTCTACCCACTTCCCCTGTGTTACATCTTGTTTTTCAATGCAAGAATGAATTTTGCTTGAACTGCCCCAAAAACATCAAACTGAACAACAAAACATCTTTGTTGTTTATTTTAGGTTGTGGATAATATGTATATAGTTTCTGTTGTATTTACCAGTATATCAAGGCAGGCAGATTTCAGTAAGGTGATCTGGTCTGCAATAGTGAGTGAAGTAAAACCTGGCAGACGTTTGGCAAATTCCACAATCTTTATAATGCACTTTGTGGAGAGCTCACTAAACTTATCCCAAAGTCCAAGATCCAGCTGAACTCTGTGATCTGCACTGGAATTCTGAAAAAGAGGTAAGTAACATGTGAAAATGTGTTTGTATATATATTTATTTGTACAGCAGCAGTACAGGTTAGCAAGTTTAATACGCAATATGCAGTAGATGGACAGAGGTTTCGGTGTTAATAATTACATGTTTTGAATAGTTGAAAAATGTAACTATTATTAATACACAGTGCACATATCTGTAATGCAATTCTGACTTAATAATGATATTTACAATGCAATTGTGACTAATGAAAATCCCAGGCACATAAATTCATAATTCACAATTGTAATTCATTTTTTTTAATTAGATTTTACTTTGAACTATTTATTTAAAGATCTGTCCAGTTGCAATTACGTCTAGTCGTACTAGCATACAGATATTATAATCTCAGTAAAAAAATAATATTTTTGAACATTTTCATTACCCCTCTGTTGCTATGATTATATTTTCATTTGGCACTGTGTGAAGCTTAAAGCACTCAAAAAGCATTTATAGCAGTGGATGCCCATATTTCATATTTCATATAGACAGACAGAAAGACAGTATGTTTTATCTGTATGTCTGTCTTTCTGGTTGCATGATCTTGGCCCACACATTCTTGCTCATGTTGGCATGTATTTAGCTGACTGAAGAAAGGAAGATATGAATATTAATTTGTGTGAGAGCTCAGAACTCACAGTTGTGTATTTTCCCAGCTGGCAGAGCGAAGGAAAGGTTTCCCTGTGTGCTTTGCTGACTTTATTAACCAGTTCTTCCAGTTCTCCACTCAGCTCGTAGCTTTCTGGAAGAACCACCTCCTCTTTTATGTCCTTCTTTTTCTTATTCCTGTCATTCCGGACCGCTAAAAGATAAAGAACAACTCAAAATGAAGCCATGCAGCATACATGAAAAAAGCATGCTACTCATGCTACATGCAACTGACAGAGTATAGTTAGACAATAAAGTAGAAAATTATTATTTTCATTTTGTTTTAAGACTTTTAAGACACTCTAAAATACAGCTTGTATTAACTGGTGATATAACTGATCTGATTTTTACCTTCCTTAGACATGCCAACCTCAAAGCATTTCTGCAGCCGGCAGTACTGACAGCGGTTCCGTGTCACCTTATTGATCTGACAGTTTTTGTCTCTGTGGCAGGTGTACACCATGTTCTTCTGGATACTGCGACGGAAAAACCCCTGACATGGAGATAAGTGAGAGAGAAACACAAAAATACAGACAAAAAAAGGTAAGTTTTTTTTTTTTTTTTGTATAATAGAAAACAGATTTTATTAGTGATGAGTGATCAGCAGAGGGCACTAAAGAGTATGTTTGAATGAAAACAAAAGTCTTGATCTTGGCAGTAACACTAGGTGGCAGCACTCAAATCATCACATTTGCTTATTTGTATGCATGTGCTGTGTTATAATGTAATTACATGTAATAGAAGTGACTTCTTTGTTTTGGTCTTCAGAGTAGGTTGTATTTGCTACAAATAAGGGGTATAAACATGAATACACATGATCAAGATGCATTCTCAAGTTTTGATTTGTTTATGTGTGTACTGTGCACTGATAAAAGTGAAGCAACCATGTAATGTATTTAAAGTGCATTTTACATTGGCGGTTTTTAAATGTGTCTAAAAAATTATACTTTAATATTATAGCTAATTTAGCACTTTAGTTTAGGGAACAATTCTCACTATTAACTAGCTGCTTATTAGCATTAACATATTGGCTGTTTCTACATCCCTAATCCTACCCAAAACCTAAACTTAACAACTACCTTACTAACTATTAATAAGAAGCAAATTAGGAGTTTATTTAAGTATTGTTTTATTATAATAAATAATTGTATTATTTATTAGTCTCTTTGCTTGTTTGTGTTTATGTCTATCTCTCTTTTTTTTTTCTTTTTTTTTTTATTAATAGTAAATCCAAGTGTAAGGTTTTTAAGTTCTGAACCAAACCGTAAATATAATTTAAAGAAAAAAACTAATTGATGTGGTTGAAACAAGAGTTGGTCAAAAGTATATGTGGTTGCATACCTTGCAGCCCTCACAAGAGCTGACTCCATAATGGTAGCCAGAAGATTTGTCCTGGCACACAAAGCAGGGTTTATAGACACGAGGAGGAGGGGGTGGAGAAGGAGAACTGGGAACCATCTCTTCTGAGCTTGTGCTCTGGGTCTCCACCGCTGCAGAAATCAGGAAGAAAAAGAGCAGACAATTAGCAGTGATTACTAAAGTAAGAATCTGGTTGGCTTTTTCAAACCCTCTATCCCCACAGAGAAGTTCTGCACTGGAAAAAAAAACATATCTCTTCAAAAAATATATCTTTCTATTTATACTGTTGGTATATTAAAAATCTATTTATACTTTAAACAATAAAGCCACTTTCACTCACTTTTTCCCTGAGTAATTGTTTAGAATAACCATGTGCCTTGGCAAAGTTGTGAGTTTAGGATACATTTTTCATTATCGAACAGCGCTGCATAATCAAAAATCATGACTGAATTGGAATGGGTTGCCATTTTAAAGAATATTAAAATGATAAAAATGAAACAGAGGAAAACTAGATGGAGGATGACTGAAGTTGTCAAAATCATTGAGAAGCATCTGCCCAGGGGTCTGAGCTTGAAGATAAATATTATGTGAGCACACTGAGGGGCAAAGGTGTTGAAAGAGAAGAGAGATGGAAAAAATGAATTCCAGAACAGATGTTTGAATTGATAATATGCTTTGACTGGCACCTCAGCATGTGTTCTACTTGCTGTCATGCACCCAAATGGTACCACAGATTCGTACGTCAGATTCATAAACGTCTTGGACACCAGCCATACAGACGGAGACATACTGTATAATCTAACATGGTTTGCCCAATTTAAACACCAGCGTGTGAATCCAGTGTTATATATTTTGCGTAAGCCCACACTGTCACTCGGTTCAACTTTCACCTCTAGACACCCTCTCCCCCCTCATGCTCTTGTTTCCTGGACCCTAAATTCCTCAGGCCTGGATGACTGGCTTTTTACTAGAGGTCCAGTCTCAAGATCGCCCGTAAAGCCCGTCTGTGGTCTGACCGAGGCCTGAGGCCTGCCTGACCGGCACTTTATTGGCAGTGAGTCACCTTGGCCAGCCATTCACACCAGCAGCAGCTGTCCCCTCACTCTCCACTTGTAAAAAATGAGAGAAAAACAGCTAAAACAGGGTCTTCAGAACTCCAGATTTTACGGCCCACAAAGGCCTTCACCCCCTCCTCCTACTGAATGGAGCGGATCCCCCAAATGTGCCTCTCATTCTCTCTTTCTTCTCCTCCCTCTGTCCTCCGCTCTCCCTCCACGGGCACCGTTTAACAAGAGCAAAATGAGAGAAGGTATAGATGAGAAATCTCATAAAGAAACAGAGGGGTTTGGGGGAGGGGGGCCGGGAGAGGCAGATGAAGAATGTGTGAGAGAGGGTGAATTTCACTTTGACCTTGGCTTTGACAGCAGCTTTGGCTTCTTGAGACTTGAACGTGAACCGAGAGTCACATAAATACTGCCAATGATCTAATCACAACCTGAGATAAAATTCGCAATATTGATGAAGTGACATTTGGCAAACTATGAAAGGACGTTTCGTTTCCAAACTCTACAGAAATCTGTGGTAGAGACTTTTGAAAGTCACAACCCAACTTTTGCTAATAGCAGACATTCAGACTACAGAATACATGGACCTTAGTCTGGTAGACACCATATTTCATTTGAGTGAAATGAAAACAAAACTGTGAGGGAGAATTACAATACATTCAATAGACATAATATAATTTACATTCATATATGCTGTATACACACACTACCATTCAAACGTTAGGGCTCAGTACAAAAGAAAGTAAAACTTTTCAGTATTCAGCTGCATGTATTAAACTGATCAAAATAACATTAACTGAAAATTCAGCTTTTCATAACTTACATTTTAATATATATATATACAATTTTGCTGTTTTTACTGTATTTTTTATCAATGAAAAATGCAGACTTGGTAAGCTTTAGAGATAAAAACTGACCCCAAATGTTTAATTTACAATTTTTCACAATATTTTGTGAAAAGACACTTATTCTGTTTCTGTTTAATAAATAAGTCCAGAAAATGACTATAAATTCTAATGAAAATAAATAAAAACCAGTACCACAGTAACAACAGTAAAATAAGTAAGGACTTATTTAATTGTTGCAGTCTATTGTGTAACTTGTATTATAGAACATATTTTCTTATAATTTAAGTGGGTGTTCACATAGGACATCCTTTAGTGTACAGACAGAATGGATAAGAAGGTGGGGTTACAAAACACATTTTTACAAGTTGAACTAATTTATCTTGACACACCATCTTTAAAAAAGCAATAATCATGGCATGCAGGGCTGAAAAAGACATCTGTCTGATGCATATCTACATATAATAACAAGAACAATCAAAAAAAAAAAAAAAAAAAAATGCATAGTCCACTGGTACTGGTATTTTTGTGTGGTTCTGTTTTGTTCATTGTGTGGTTCTGCCATGCATATCATCACTTCTAGGTCTCTGGAATGCTGAAAAACATAGGACATAGCTCTTACACAAAATGCTCTGTGAAACACAAGGCAGAGGGTGATGGGCGAGTGAGTGGGTGAGAACGCAACCTGATCACTGTGTTTATGTAGTAACTTAGGCTGAATTGGCTTTATGTGTTTATATGGCAGCAATGCTTGAGTGACATAGAGCGGTTCTGAAAACATCCAACTCCTTTTGCGTTTGAGAAGTGGAAACCTGGCGCCACCAGAGAAAAGACTGACAGACATAAAGGGGAAGATAGATGGAATGCAATTATGTTCCCATTCCAATTTCTCTCTTTGTTATATTTGACATGCTAGTTTTGACGTGTGAAGGATATGGTTGATTTTGAAGTGGAGCTTTTAGGATAAACAGCGGAATGAAAGAAATTGCTATTGTCTGAATTGGCAATTGACAGCATAATCAGATTTCAGAACAAACAAAAATTTTATAATTCCACTCTAACTTCTGCTTAATCACTGATTTATGAATGGGATTGAATTATATTTGTCACATTTAGACTTACTTCCATTAAAGCACTGGTTCACACAAAGAAAATTATTTAATTGTATGTTCTCAATGCACATTTCTGCAGATTACTGTATGTGTGCACTGTTTAGACAACAAACACAATGAAAGGTGATGCAGGTTTTATCAGTAAAGGAGTTGAGGACTCAAAATGACAATCCAGGTTGTCTCTGCTGGCTCAGATTGTGCTGTGTGGTACATGGAAGAGCTGACGGAAACACTGATTTCATCCGTATCTTTCAGCAACCTCAGCAACACCAACAGGTGACCACAGTCTCTCTGACATCATCAGAAAGAAACAAGTTATCACTTTACAGTGAAACATCACATAATGCAATATGTTGCCTGCTTAAAACTATCAAGTGTCTGATGTTTTAGACATAACTACATTGTAGTATATTTGTACTATTTACATTTACATTTACATTTACAAAGGCTTGTACTGATCTTTAAAATTGTACGTAAAATGTTTACATTCTCAGTATGTTATTGTGTTTTTTAGGATAATGTTGTTAAAGCACACAGGAAAATGAAATACATGCATCAGTTTTCAAATTGAAAAAAAAAATGGTAACACTTTATTTTAAGGTGTCCTTGTTACACGTTACATGTACTTACTATTATAATAACAATTAATATTGCATAATTACTCGTAAGTAACCCTAAATCAAACCCTAATCCTAACCCTAACCATATAGTAAGTACATGTCGTTAATTAATATTACTCAGTACTTAATAGTGTAATTACACTGTAACAAGGACCCCTTAAAATGGAATTGTGATCACTGTCAAAATCATGTATGTCCAATATATTTTAGATCTAAACACACACACACACACACACACACACACACACACACACACACACACAATGGGTTGCAGACTGAGAGTAGAGATGAATGCATCTTTCATCTTTTTTTTCTGCGTGGTTGTATGTGTGGATGGATTGAACTGCATGATTGAGTTGACTCAAAAGCTACAAACTTGTTTTCAAGGCATTCATGAAGCTTTGAATGCTCTTTTAACTCCAATTCTGAGCAAAGGCAAATTAGTCATTAGCAGTCATCAAATTTTAGTCCACAAACATATTGTAGGTGAACGCATAACCTTTTATGTAGGAGCCAAGAAGAAATCTTGAAAAAAAAAAAAAAAAAAAATCCACAAACTTTAATAGTCAGTTGTGTGGAGAACTTTGAATAGTTCCTTTCTATTTTTCTTTCTTGTCAGAGAAAAAAAACGCCTTTATTACACAACAGTATTTGTCTTTTTTAGTCAAGTGCTGACACAATTTTACGGGCTTTCTGCATGTTGTTAGAATTTGTAACATCTCACCAACATTCGACTTGAAGTGTTACTGAGAAATTTAACAAGTTGGGTCAATTCAGGTTTGCCTCCAAAACCTTATGCTTGGACTTAGATGTTTGCTATATGCTGTAAATGGCAATGTTTCTAAACATTCTGATGGATTGAGGCATTAAAACCTCATCTGATTTGCATAACTGTTGACATTAAACAATGCTCTGGTAAACGAATCATTGTTGTGCTTGTGTGTTGTTTCTTATGGCATCTACAGACCTCCACTGGGATCGGAGCAAAATCATAATAAGGGCAGTGAAAGTACTTGTAACTTGTAGTTAAAGTACAAAAAAGTATAATGAAGATTTTTTTTTCCCATATACTCTGGGGTTCCCTTAGACAGTTACAAACTTTTCTTCTCACCACAGGTTTGTAAAGTTTTTAAAGCTATTCTTTGGAATTATGGTTTTTGGAAATGCCAAAGCATTGAAGATTGAACAATCTTGAGACCATAGCTGGCTAACAATGTTTTTGGGACCCCGCAGACCGAGTGCCGTACACTGTAAAAAGTTTGCTGTAAATTTTACAGTAACTTACTGGCAGCTGGATGCCAGTAAGTTACTGTAAAAATGTTTACAGTATTATTACTGTAAGTGCATTTACAGTACTAAAAGGTATTTACTGTAATTTCATTTACAGTATTTTTACTGTAATTTCATTTACAGTGTTTTTACTGTATCTTCAATTACAGTATTTTTACTGTATTTTCAATTACAGTATCAGTACTATAGAGTTTATTTTCATTTATTTTAAACATTTTTTACCTGTAAAAACAATCCAATTAACCTACAGCACTGTAATTCAAGATTTTTACCACCCCAACCCCATAAAAATCACAATAACTCATAAGCATTAGTTCTGATAATATTCTTTTTAATTGTTGAACATTTTCTTTTTAAAAGTACAGAGACTTTGTATCATGGCAAACATACACATACTGAAAAGCAAAAATAAGTAAGTACACTACCAGTCATAAGTTTTTGAACACTAAGATTTTTTTTAAAGAATTCTCTTCTGCTTACCAAGCCTGCATTAATTTGATCCAAATTTAATTTATTCCTTTGATCAAAGCTGAATTTTCAGCATCATTACTCGTCTTCAGTATCACATGATCCTTCAGAAATCATTCTAGTATGCTGATAAACATTTTATTTAATTTTTAGATTTTTCAGGATTCTTTGATGAATAGAAAGATATTATTTAGCAAGGATGATTTAAATTGATCAAAAGTGATAATAAAGACATTCATAATGTTACAAACTATTTCTATTTCAGATAAATGCTGTTTATCTGAACTTTCTATTCATCAAAGAAACCTGAAAAAAAATGTACTCCACTGTTTTTAGCATTATAATAATTTCAGCAACATCATAATAATAGTTTTTGAGCAGAAAATCAAATTATTAGAATGATTTCTGAAGGATCATGTGACTGCAGTAATGATGCTAAAAATTAAGCTTTGATCACAGCAATAAATTACATTTTAAAATATATTCAAAAAGAAAACAGTTATTTTAAATAATAAAAATGGTTCAAAAGTGTATTGTTTTTGCTGTACTTTGGATCAAATGAATGCAGGCCTAGTGAGCAGAAGAGACCTTCTTTAAAAACATTTAAAATCTTACTGTTCAAAAGCTTTGTCTGGTAGTGTAAATAAAATAAAATCATACAGTAAAAATGTGTTTGTGTTGTGTTAAATTTTAGTAGTTTTGAGTCAAAGTTGACAAGCTCTCTGATGAGAAACGGCAGAATGGGATTCAGGCTGATGCTTGCTGTTTGCACCCTCTTTCCAGAAGTCCATCTGATCTGTGACTGTCAATGCATTTGCTGCCACAAAGGTTGACTGTCTGAACGAACCTGCAAGCACAAGAAAAACAGTGTTTAAAGAATTTGCCTCAACTGTCAAACTTGGTGCTGTATGCATTTTAAAAAAAATTATATACTACATACGAACGCAGTAGTAAGAAAAAAAACTGAAGAAACTTTTTCTTGAAATTTTTTATAAAGAATTTTATGAATGGGTCAGTAAGTCACTGATTCTAGGTGTTTAAAAAAGGTAAATTCATTCAGTAATGAAACACTGCTGTGTGCAGAGATGCACAACATGGCTTTGTTAAGAACCGTTTTTACTAAATGGAGCAAAAAGACAATATTTTCTTCTTGATTTAAATCACTTAATATTACATTCTTGTTTATTGAATTTTGTTGCCCTGACACTTAGTAAAGTCTGCCACAGACCATGCTAAATGCTAACCAATCTGTTCATATAAACATTCTAAACAGGTGTGTGTTTCCTAGAAAGTCTGTGCATATAATAGGCCTACTATGATTAAAAATCTATATTTGTTGCTTTACAGTAACAATAATCTAAATTGACAGACAGTAAGATTGCTATTATGAATTTAAAGGTTACAGTAAGTTAAAGATACCTGAAGCAGCTGCATTTTGCTGTTTAAATGCTGGTTTAATAGAAATAATTTTAATGCGCATGCAAACTCAATCTTGATGGTAATAAAAAACATTCCCAGGAAATAAATACCTTACAAATGTGTACTTTAAATACAATATAACTTGCTTAGGATAAAAGCATCTGAAAAATGCATGAATGTAAATGCAATGTAAAACAAAATATGTTTTAGGTTACCTTATTCTGCATGTCTGTAAAATGGACAGCTGGCTGTATGATGATTCTGCATCTGATGGTCAGCATCCAGTTAGTGCTTGGAGAAATCTCCTGTAACAGACAGTGTCACAACACCCTTTTAGTGTTACTATAGTTTATGATCAGAAAAGACAACTACTGTACAGTAATAAAATTTACATTTTTAATAAAATAAACATTTATAATATTTATTAGCAAAACTTGCTATATTAATATATTGCTAGCTCGTTACTCTCTTTAAAAAGTTAACCTGTTCTGCAAGTCAGTGGAGAACAGCAGCCTGTGGCTAATTTGGCTAATTTAGTAACGTTAACATTAACTTAGTTAAACTGATGAAAGGGGAAGCTCACCTGTTGTTTGCACCGCGACGACGGCAATCACCAGAAAAGACTCTAATACACCTCCGATGCAGACGACATGACCACGAGACCACAAACTTGAAAATAAAACACAAAAGATGCAGTTAACCGCGGTGTTCAGTTTTACCTCAGTGTTTCATGTTAGCGCGCTGTTTATGTCACGTCTGTCACTGAAGGGACCGTCTATAAAGTTACATACGACATTCATACACACATTTCTTACTTAAACATCATTTGAAGAGAATTACCTTGATAGCTACAAAGAGGCAGCGTTTAAAAGATATTATGCTGCTCTGTGACTAACGTTAAGTTTGTCAACTTCGGCTTACTGACATTATTAGCTTACCAGTTCATGTTATCGTCGATACTATGGCAGTCATTCACAGAAGAAGATCCAAAATACACCTCCGACGTTACAGATGACATCCAGACCAGAAACTTGAAAATAACAAACAAAAGAAGGGCTTGAAAATACAGTTTAAAATCTCCACAGAAACAGTGGTGTTGCTTAACACACTTTACCTCAGTATTTCACCTCAGTTTGCTGTTAAGCTTGAGTAAGGGCTCGTCAGACGAACTAACTTGCATTAAAGGGCAGCCGAATATACAAACGTGTTTCTCAGTTTAAAAAAAGTTTATTTCGACTAATATAGGTCACCTTAATTTACCTACCAGTCCATGTTTTCACTGTTATGGCGGCGCCCCGGCCGTCAGTCAGAAAAAAAAGGCTACCGACATGAAAAACACGATGAATATTGTTAGTTTGCTGTTAACAAGTGAAAACAAATTAAAATTGTTCAGTTTTTCATAAAACAGAAATAATATACTAACCTTTTTGTCGAGTTATTGATGCAACATTTCTCTTTTGTCCTTTTTACCGCCACTTCCTCTCAACAGGAGAAAAAAAAATCTCCCTTGCCATTGGTCAATTTTTCGCGGGCAAGTTCACTACTGTAAACGGATTTACAGTAGTGGAGAATTACAGTAGTGATCATATATTTTCCCATAATCCTTTGCAGTTTACAGTAAAATACTGTATATACATTTTACAGTATCTTACTGTAGATATTACAGTAAAATACTGTTCAAATTACAAAAATCGGTTACAGTGTAGGTAATCACAGAGTGCAGATGTACAGCCATATCTCAAGTCTACGAGTGTGATATTGCGTTTATACAACAGTTTGACGGCACAAGTGTGTAAATACATAAACAAAATAACAACGGAGTGTCTTTAAAAGCCCTCTTTTGTGCGAACTATTCCTTCCGCCACGAATTCAAATCAAAGTTTGACGGTTGATCAGCTGAGCATAAGCTTCTTCGTTACTAATTCCAAAACGTCACTTTAGAACTAGTAACGAATGAATGTTGAGTTGCTTCATTGAAAGCCTGTTGTATTACTGCATTAAAATCTCATTCCATGGAATGTCTGTATACTAGATTCTGATTGGCTGGCAGGTATGCAGTAAAACCGTTTAATGCACAGGTAGTTCCAAGTCAGTTTAATCACCGTTCTATATTAATGCGCTGCTTTAACTGATGCAAGCAAACAGAGAGAGAGAAAGAGAGAGAGAGGTCGGAGATCGCATTGTGCTGCGCACATACATAGACTTCTTGTAAGCGCTTGCCCGCGATTCTTATTAAAATAGCCTAGATACTAGATCGCTACATTATATTCCTCAGCAAGGAGGTGGTTGTCACGGTTCATGCATCTGCCGTGTTCTCATGTCTCGTGATCATGTGTCTTCTGTGTGGTTTGTTTTAGATGTGTTTTGTCATCCTGTCGGTGTGCTATCCCTGCTCTAGATCGTGTTTCTTGTTTTGTTCCCTTTGTATTATTCTAGTCGTGTTGTGCCGTGTTGGCCTTTTGTTTGCTCGTTTGTTTGTTTATTTGTGATTATTATTAAATTTATTTCTTCCCTGCATCTGGACCCAGACCCCTTCCTTCTCAACTTGACAGAATGCAGCCAGCTTTAAAGTCCGTATAATTGTGAACAGGTGTGAGTTGAGACGAGTGTAACGATCACAAGACAGGTGTATACAATCAAGGAAGTGCAGTGCAAGGGAAAGGGAAACAGCGACCTCAGGTGGCTGAGGGAAACCCCACAGCCCAGATCATGACAGTACCCCCCCTCAGAGCGCATGCTCATGTGACGTGACTGATGCCAAACTCGTGCACATGACAGATGGACGTGGCTGTGTATCAAAGGTAAAAAATGATATAAATACTGTTCAGTTTCTCACAAAAATCGATCGTTTCGTGTCTTAAGACATCAATGTATCATCACGAGCCACAGGGTGTGATTTGGATTTGTCTGTGCATGTTTTTGTTTACTTTTAAAGGGTTGGTGCCCATCCATGTCCATGATAAGGCTGGCAGACTGCACCGGTTTTTGTTAAAAATCTTCGTTTGTGTTTTTCTGAGGAAACAAAGTAACCTACATCTTGGATGCATTGGGGGTAAGCAGATAAACATCAAATTTTCATTTTTGGGTGAACTATCCCTATAGTCGCCTGCAGCCACAGGCGCCACCGGTTCTTCTGAAACGGCCGTGATCCTGTCGGAATCCTATAAAACTTAAGCCCCTTGGTGGAATATCTATTAGTGCAACCGTAAACACAACAACCAGACATTTTGATGCTGGGAAACCGTTTTGATAAACTTTAGTTGCTAACACGTTAGAGCCAGTGGGGAACAACACCACTTCCGTTGCCAAAGTGCGCGCGCAACTATTTGATCACGTGGGCTGTAAAAGGGTCTATTAAAATTGCCTATATACTAGATCGCTACATTATATTCCTCATCAACGAAGTGGTAAAACTGCTGTTTTTGAATGAATTCATTGTTTGTAGAGAGAGACGCACAGCATGCAGGCAGGTATGCACATATATACACACAGTCTACGATACACACACACACACACACACACAGTGTCATCTCTCTCGCCTTCACACTCTCTCTCGGTCGATCGATAATTTACTGAAACAAATGCTATAATTCATTCAAATAAATGTGATCTTACCGGACTATTTCATCTCTGTGTCTGATTTGAAGCGGGCAGAATGCTAGAGCGGCGTGTCATAACTGACGAAAATAACCGTCTTTTTTATCCGTTCGGTCAAATTTTGCGCTGCAAAGATCAATCCTAGTTTTAACCTGTCTATAACTTGGCAAATGACCATGGAATAAGCGGGATAATCAACGGTTTGCCGTGCATTAAAGGATTTAAAATGCACTTCGCGGAGGCAACCACCCTCCGAATCGCGTCGGGCGGTTATTAGCCTCCACGTCGTGCATTTAAAATCCTTTAATGCACGGCAAACCGTTGATTATCCCTTACTTATGTATGAACAGCTGAATAGTCATCTCTTCCATGAGCACTTTACTACTTTTATGTCCCTCCCTGTGTTAGCCTGTACTATTCTGGACAATATTTGAAACTTTGTATTACTAGCATCTCATGTTTACAACCTCCTTAAGCTGGACTGTTTGTTTTATTCCTCAAAGTTCATTTGGATAAAAGCATCTGCTAAATGACTGCTGCATAGCACAGTTAAAGGAAATGCTGATATGGTTTATGCAACAAAAATCTCCTTACTCTAATGCATGTTGAAAATATTCACTACTAGTTTTAATAATATTTTATATGTATTATTAGTAGCAGTAAGGGATAGGGTTGGAGTCAGGGTTAGTCTGTATGACTTATGCATCCATACATACATCTATCTTTTAAATCAATGTCCTTTGTAGAATGCTGGAACCTTTCCCAGCATGTCTGACTGCAGACAGGAAACCGGCCTGGATGGATGGACTATCACAGGGCTGACACACACAGACATACACACATACACACATTAACATTTATGATCACACCTACAGACAATTTAGTGTCTCCAATTTGCCTGTCCAGCATGTCTTTGTATTGTAGGGAAAACCAGAGCACTCAGTACTCACACACATGCACACAGACTTTTCCCTGCCCTGGCATGTCACCATTTTGAAAATAACGCCCTCAAATATTTCAGCTTTGGAAACACATAATGCTCATGCCTGTGGACTAAACCGATTCTTGTTTTTTTGTTCACAAGAGATACACATAACAAAAGCCACAGTCTTTGGCTAGACTAAAACCTCATTTAATCCTCTAACAAGCTGTGCTCGAGCCAAACCAGCACCTGTGTGAAACTACATACTAAACATACACTACAGCTTCGACTGCCATGACCTGTTCTGCTGTCTGCATATGACCAGACTGTGAGCATGAATACAGTTGGATATTATACTGTAGAAATAAAATTAGAAAGAGGCCAGAATGAAAGGTGAAAAAAGCATACAGTCCGTAAACTCTAAAATCCAATAGTTTACCTTAGTTGTCTTTACTTAAAGGTTTTATTAAGTTACAGCTACTTTTAAGTCAAGTAAAACAATTTACTTACTGCTTCAAGTAACGCTTACTTAACATATTCAAGTAGCCACAAAGGAACCAACAACATTAATAAATCAGTGAGAGGCAGCAGTGCACTAATATGTTGGTAATGTGCAAAATAACAACAGAAGAAGAAGAAAAGAAACGTTTTTGAGGTGGTTCAATTCTTAATCGACTTTTCACTCATTTCCTCCATGTCTGCAGTTATCTTTATTTCAGTTTCCCAAGGTCATCTTGAATGCTGAACTTTCCATACAACTGAAATATTTGAGAGAACATCACATAAGCTGACTTCATAAATTGATGTTGATTTAAAAAATAAAAATTAAAAAAATAATAAACTTACCATTATAGTCATTAGTGTCCACTTTGGTTGGGCACTTGGAACTTTGTTTATTTTATTATAACTTTCTTCCTATTGATGCAGCAATGCATCATGAAATCAATATTGTTTATTTTTATTAATTTTAACAATAACCATTTTATTTGCTTTTTTTGTTGTGCTACCACTGACACAAAACAGCAAATAAAGCTGGCAAATAAAAACAACAACAGTAAAACAAAGCAATTTCATAATTTATTCATGCCACAATGCACTCTGGGAGTCAGTGAGTAGCAATACTAAGTCAAGAGTAAACCTAAAGTAAAGAATCAAGTACCCCATACAGTTCTTTTTTAGTTACTAAAACTCTTGTGTAAGTAAACTATACTAACTAAACATTTGTCAGTACAACATACTATTCCTATTTCACTTTTTTTTTTTTTTGTGCAATTTAGTTCCTTACTTTTTCTAAGTAAAGTCAACTGATTACACTGTACAGTGTAAGCAAAATACACTTAAATTGACACACCCTTACATTTAAATCTATTATTTACAATATACTGTATAGTCATTATGGAGCATTGTTCATTGGCTGATTTAAGTGGCAACATGTTCGATTCATATAATGTTATGACCTGACTGAGAAAGGCCTGTGACCGAAACTTCTGGATCTATCTCTCTGTGGCTGTTATGTATTAAAAAGTAATATTTCTGGAGTTCACTTTTTTTTTTTTTTTTCATGTAGATTTAGATTTTTGTTTGGTTGAAGCACCTGGATTTGCTGGAACTGCGCCGTGATTATTTTATTTTGGATTACCATATAAAGGGAATGGCTAGTCTATCTCAAGTAGTCCAGTGGAGGTCGCTTGAACACTTTTCATTTTCCCAATGTTTTGAGTGGTTATTTTAAAGTATTGTTACTTCACAAACATTTTTTTTTCCTGGTTTAAAACAAAGAGGACAACTTTATGTCATGGCACACACCAAATTCTGGGTTGTCGGGATATTTGGTTTTGCAATAGGGAAAAAGAAAGAAAGAAAGAAAGAAAGAAAGAAAGAAAGAAAGAAAGAAAGAAAGAAAGAAAGAAAGAAAGAAAGAAAGAAAGAAAGAAATGCTCAAGTAACTACTCACTTGAATGACCCAGGAAAAAAAAGAAATTGCAGATATTCTGCAGTTAAAATATGTAATGAGTGAATAAGGATTGACCATATAAGTGAAAATAAACTATGGTTTTAGTTTACACAAAAGTATCCGTTTATGAAACATCAAAGAACAACTAAGCATAAACCTTAAGTAGCATCTCCCCTAGATCCTCTGCACACATGGACCAACACATGTCCTGTTGGGCTGGAAGTAGACTGGAAAAACAGGAGCTGTCTTTCTTAGAAGCATGTTGTTAAACTTGGATTGCCCCTTTCATTCAACAGCATGCATACAAAGCTTTCTTCTTTATAGTACCTCATAAACTGACCCTTTTTATTTTGCCTTTTCAGGGTGAAGCTGAGTCAACATTTGGCCACCTCCTCCCCAGCCTCACTGAACACTGTTCCACCCCACTCACTGACAGGCTAAAAAACTTATTCTTGATAAATTAGTCAATGCCAGTTGTCTTGTTCCTGACAAAAGCTTAATCAAAGAACCCATCACATCATGA
Source organism: Garra rufa (assembly GCF_049309525.1). Classification (NCBI taxonomy): domain Eukaryota; kingdom Metazoa; phylum Chordata; class Actinopteri; order Cypriniformes; family Cyprinidae; genus Garra; species Garra rufa. The sequence goes on from NC_133380.1 coordinate 28,413,598, forward strand.
AAAATGAAGGAAGAATCATCCCATCCTGGTAAGAAGCCAATGCAGAGAGCTGCAAAGATGAACTTCAGCCTGCCAGCACAATTTGTTAAAAAAAGGGGCAAAATGTTTGATGAAGAATATCTGTTTCCATTTTAGTTCAACAGTGTTAGCAAAATAATTTGTTGAAGTAAAACACTTTGCATTTAGCAACAAAGCTAAGAACAACTTGACCTTGAAGAGTTTTGCTGATGTGAAGGTCTACAAAAAGTCCAGCCATAATCAACAATCAAAAGAGGAAACTAAACTTCAATCGAAGCGCACAGACACCAGATGAAGTACTAACCATTTAAACTGGAGACAGCACTGTCCACAACAACAAATCCTAAGACTAATGAACTAGCTAAAGCTAACAAGTTCAAGTTTAGCTGGTGAGGTACGACTCTGAGACCTCAGCTGCTGCATCTGAGGGCAGTTCAAATGGGGTGAGAAAGGAGATCAGACCATTGTCAATGGATTCATTGTGGGGTAGGCCTTGTTGTGGGGTGCAATGTTCTTTCAACCAGCCCAGTCTGGCTATAAAGTGGCATTACAGCATAGGGGCAAATTCCAGCAGGAGCATGTGAAACCTACTCAGGCACACATAGAATAGGACACGAATACATGGGCTTTCTCCTCTGATTCATTTTTCTAAATATGGATATTGTTTTTGGCATTTCCTTTCTAGTTCTCTTAGTATGGTTTAAAAAAATGATGATAAACATTGTGATGAGTCAGCTGAATTACTGTAAGAAATGGCTTAACAAAGAACAAACTAAAATGGAGACAACTGGGAAGGTAGTTCAATATTCATTTTCTAATGTCTAATAAACCAATCGACTGAAGAACTTCTTTACTAAGTGTCATTTAAGTTAATTGATTTAATCATAACCATATATTTAGCATCTTATGATTGTGTGAAATAGCTTGGATCTCTGTTAACACTTTAGTATAGGGGACCAGTTCTCACTCTTAACTATTTGCTTATAAGCATGCCTATTATTAACAGCTGTTTATAAAGCACATTTTCTTCATGACTATATTCTACATCCCTAATCCTACCCAATAGCTAAACTTAACAACTACCTTACTAACTATTAATAAGCAGCAAATTAGGAGTTTATTGAGGCAAAAGCCTTTAGTTTGTTAATAGCAAGAACTGGACCTTAAAATAAAGTGTGACCATATGTCACTATGTGGCATTTAAATTTAATTTTAAATGCACAAAGGATTTCCATATTGAACAAACTTACCAGTAAATGTTCCTGTGATCCCAGAGAGGCAAAAACTGAGAATAAAACCCCCTAATCATCCCGTTCTCTTTTGGAATCTGTCTGTCCCCATGGGCTCCCTAGTCCTTTAATTGACTTCATTGTATTCATAATCGAATAATTAAAGACATCCATTAAGGTCAAAATGGAGCGACACAAGAGACTCCAAGCACACACATGAGAGAGATCAAACAGTTTTTCTGTGCAAATTGACATCCATATTTAAGATTTCCTTAAATGTTGACAGTAATATAATATCTGAAAGTTAATAGTATAACCACGTATTGCTAGTTTCTAATATTGTCTAATTTACAGTCATTGCAAAGAATGTTCTACACTCCATTGGAAAACAGCTGTTTATAAATACATAATTGCTGTCATTATCATCACTAATTATAAGCATCTATCACAATGACAAAATTCATAAATATGCCAGTTAAAATAATAATAATAATAAAACAGTTTACAACATATGCAGAGCTGTAAAAGTGTGTAGTGTAGGCTTATAAAATATGCAAAATTATGTTATTTATCAGCATAAGTATATTTGTTCTGTGATCTAGGCAACATTTCTGGCAACCAGCCATTAGGAGGTTAACAAAAGTACCATTTAAGTCAGTTTGCACATGACAAGATGCTGAGCACATACAGTCACTTAGATTCCTAGAATATTTTAATAAACGTGTTAAGAGCACATGCAATGTGGCTGATAAGAACAAAGCTGCAGTAAGTATAGTGTTGGTATAAAGACACATCACACTTACACTGCAGGCTAGTGTTGTTGCTCCATGAGAAAGGTTCTAGGCCAGGGAAGAAGGAGCTTGCTTTCCTGAGCATGCATGAACTCTGAGCGGATACGTCAAAGAGGGGTCTTGCCCCTACCCCGAGAGCCTCCACACAGTCAAACATGATGTCCAGCCCTCGCCAAGAACTCAAACTCTGTCCCAGATGTTCTGTAATGTGTCTCAAGCTGTCTGTCAACTGCTGCTACAGTTAAGCAACACTGTAGACGATGACCAACAACAACAATGTAGAGTCTGGAGTTTTCCAGTCAATCTGGCACCCCTGCCAAAGCAATCAATCGCAATAGAAAGTCTCAAAGACTTGAGACTTCTGTTTCAGGTGTAGCTGTCACTGTAGCCAACTGCTTCTCTCTTAGTAACTCAAACTTTTCTGTAGCAGTTCTTCGTTGAGTCACACGGCTCCTGTGCAGCTCTATGGTGACCATCACCTTGTGCCTCTTTTTCTTCGTTCTCTGTTGAGTTCTCAAGCTTTTTCAAACTCAGCCTGACTGTCAAGACTTCTGTGTCAGCTAACATACTGTGACTCGATAACCTGCACTGTTTCACTCGCCACAGCTAAGCTCAGCCCACAACAGAGGGAGAGGGGAGGAATTACAGAGGTAGGGGGAAGAGAGAGGGAGGGAATGAGGCGGGTGCTTTTGTGGTTGGCTAAAAGAAGAAAACTTTCCCTTCCATTTTCTGCTAGAACAATCCTGTCAGCCTGCATCATATTTTATACCTTTGCAAATGAAAACAAACAACATGACCTCCTCTCACTCCCTCTATCTATCAATCTTCTTCTGCTCTTCCTATGAAATATATCACCTTGCTTTTCTCTAGAGGCATCATGGAGTAAGCCTCTTCCATACTAACGTGTTGATAATCACATTGAGGTATACAAAGCTGGGCTCTGCATCCTTCAGAACTGAAGAATGACTTTAAAATTCCAATACAATTCCTGAATTTGAATTGAGAAAACAGAATGCAGAATGTTGACTTGAAAAAAGCTTTGTGTTTTTCTTTTTTCTTTTTCTTTTTGAAGTTCCAAGAGTTTTAAGAGTTTAAGACCTTAAGAACACAGATAATGAGAGATGAGCAACTTTAAATTACTTAAATACCAAATTCAGCCAAATGTAGTTCAAAACTACAAATTTTAAAATAAAACATACTAGTGACACAAAATGAAGAAGAAATATTTAATATTATGTTGCATTCTTAGGTCATTAATGAAATATATGTGACCCTGGACCACATAATAATTTTTGTTATTCCAAAAATCATTAGGATAATAAATAAAGATCATGTTCTATAAGGATATTTTGTAAATTTCCTACCGTAAATATATCAAAACTTAATTTTTGATTAGTAATATGCATTGCTAAGAACTAATTTGGACAACTTTAAAGGCGATTTTCTCAATAATTTGATTTTGTTGCACTCCCAGATTTTCAAATAATTGTATTTCAGCCAAATGTTGTCCTATCCTAACATAGTGTACATCAATGGAAAATGAAAGCATGTTCTTAAATGTTCTTAAAAGAGTTAAACTTAAATTACTTTAAAAAAAAATGGAGAGGGGGTGGGGGGGGGAGTATTCCTCAACAAACAAAAATTGCCACACCACAATCTGTTCACAATCTATACTGCATGGAATGACTAAAAAAAGTTACATTAATTTTTTTTAGTCTATTTTTTTATCCCTTTTTCTTTTAATTTAGTGCACATTACACTGTAGTGCATATGCAGCTCACAATATTTCCATATTACACTCCTACCTCTTTTACCACTCACTTCCTGTCCTTTCTCAATAAAAGTGTATTAATTAAAGTGGCAACAAAAGGTCAAAAATGAAATAAAAAAGATAAAGTTTCCACCCTGCAGAAAAGAAATGTGTTTTGGTTTGACTGCAAAGGTTTATGGATGCACAGTGTGACTATCTGAAGCCTACTGCCACCTTTAGGCAACTCACAGCCTGGCACAAACTCTTCAACTGTCTCTCTTTCTGTGAGGTTTTCACTGGCAGTCCTATCATTGGCCCCAGCCCTCACCTCTCCTTGACGGTTTTACTTTTCAGTTTTTATTTTTATTTTTTTTGTTCCCAGCTACATCATCTTTATTTTCTCTCAGTTTGTCATTTCATCAAGTTCACCACAAGCTAATGCTGTCCAGATCTGTGGTAACTCTTCCAAACAGTCGCTACTGAAATATGCCGAAATCTACGTCAACTGTCCCTGTTGACTCTGTATTGCATTTCTTTATTCTTTTGCAATGTCTTCTAAACTTGTCTTGACCCAGCCAAAGTCTGCATCCAATGTTCTTACTTTGACATGTTTTTCATGGTTGTGTGCATTATTTAGAATGCGACGCTGAAGGATACAGACGTATTTGTCTCCGCATATTTACAGAGACTGCTTTAAAATCGCATCAGTGAGGAAACTTTGATTAAATGATGACAGACGTGTTTTATGTTGTTGCTCCAGATGTTGCAGGTTGACATTTTCCTGAGCAAATCAGCATGTAATGTATTTATATTATGACTTTTAAATTAGGTAATTTTATGAAAACCATTCTTTATGCAACATGCATGTGTTTGACACTATTCTCTCTTTGTTGCATTTCTGTACTTTGTTTTTCAGCATAGCACTTTGAATCAAATCACACCGGTGCATCTAAATGGCTGACTCATTATAATCACATTTCCTGCAGAAGATACGTCAAAGAGGGGTCTTGCTCCTACCCCGAGAGCCTCCACACAGTCAAACATGATGTCCAGCCCTCGCCAAGAACTGCAGAAACAGTGTGGCATTACATTTACACAAACCCACAGCCTATATGATCTACCTTGGCTCCCTCTCTCTCTCTGCTTTTCCCTTTTCCTCCCCTCATTCAAGAAGACTGAACTCTGAAAGCTAGCCCCAGTGGGGTGCTAACTTTCCCCCAAAACTTCTGCCCACCCTCTCCCTCACTCTCATTCGCTCACTCTATCTGGCGCCTGGTTCTCTATCCTTGCTTCACTCTGTTTTTGTCCCCCCTAATATTCTATTGTATTTATATATTAGCTTTATTGTTTTATCCAGCATATAAGACAATGTGTTTGTGACATGTTTTGCAGGGTTACTAATAAAAATGCAACAAAGAATGAAAAACTAGCGAATGTAGTTTATGAAGAAAATATGTAACAGTTTATAATAACGCATTAACGTACATTAACTAACAATGAGCAATATGTTTGTTACGGTACTTACTAATCTTAGGGTTACACTTTATTTTAAGGTGTTGTTGTTACAGTGTAATTACACATTTAAAATCTGAGTAACATAAATGCATACAATTATGCATAATTTACTATTGCTATAGCATATTATAGTCATTGCTATGGTGAGTACATGTAACATGTAACAAATGTTACCAATGTTACCAGCTCAGGTTCATTATATAACAGATACAACGTTTGATTGAAATAACAGTAGCACTTTATTTTACAGTCCTGTTCCTCATGTCCATACTATGAACTTAGTAATTACAATAACTAGGTACTAACCTTGAACCTACCCATAAACCTAAGCCTGGTCTACGTAGTTAACTTATATTACCAGTACTTTCTTAGGTAGGTACACTAAGTACACTTTACTATAAAATAAAGTGCAACCGAAATAACCTATTAGTGAATGTTGAAATGAACAGTAACTAAAATTAATAAATTTGTTAGACATATCTTTTATTGATAGTTCATGTTAACTAACTTAATTAACAAATGTTTACAAAAGTGTTTTTTTTTTTTTTCTTTTGCCCATATTCTTTTTTGCCGGTATCTGTTAATGTTTATATATTCATATTTTACCTATGTTTTACATACATTTGCAATGCAAAGACAATTCAAACGTTTCCCTCAAAAGGAACAAACGCTTAACTTGCTTTTTTAAGCCAATTTACAATGCACTCATGACTCCAGACTCCTGCTCACAAAAAAGTTGTTCACAAAATGCATTTCACTAAAATGTAATCAAAATTTTAGCAAATGTCATTTGCAAAGTTGCTTTTCTTTCCTTCTCATTTTGAAGACATCTGTTAATCTGCACATACGTTACCCCCTATTTCACCCCATACCTTTGCTCTCTCTGCCTCAACATTTTCACCTGTCTTTCAACACGTCCCCCTCCCTCTCTTGCTTTCTCATTCTCTTGTTCTCCCTCACACACACACACACACACACACACACACACACACACACACACACACACACGTATACACACACGCACACACTCCACAGTGACACACAGCAGGGAGCAGCACTGCACAATCTCAGCCAGTTCTGTTCTCTCCACACCTTGAGGCAATTACACCCCCCTTCAAACACACACACACACACACACACACACACACACACACACACACACACACACACACACACACACACACACACACGCAAGCCAAAGCCCGAGGACTGCAAAAAGGAAGGGGGAATGCAGACAGGAAAAGGCGCCCCATTCTGTCTCTTTCTCTCTGTCTCTTTCTCAGGCCCTCCTGCTTTTCATCTATCTGTCAATCATTCCTGTCCATCTGTGCCCCTGCTCCTTTTGTATCTTTTTTTTTTTAATATCATCTCTGTCTTTCTCCATTGGTGTCAGTGGCTCATCGGGCTTTTGCAGAATCAAATACAAGTTTTTTACTGTTGAGCACTGGCGTCATGGGATGCCCAGACAGACTGAACAAAACCTACTCTGTTCAAACGGCTCACTCTTCTTCCAGCGAGGAACATAAACCTGGCCCTCATACTTTGTGGTTGGAGCTTCGCAGCATTTGGGTTTGGATTTCTGACTGCATGTGTGCTGGATTTGCTTGTATTGGAATGTGTGGTTCCTTGGGGGTCTGTAGTGTGTGTGTGTGTGTGTGTGTGTGTGTGTGTGTGTGTGTGTGTGTGTGTGTGTGTGTGTGTGTGTGTGTGTGTTGTGTGCTGGTCATGAATTGTAATCTGACCCTCAAGGGGAAAACAGGCTTTCCTTCATTACAGGGCATTTATGTACACACATTCACATACAAACATTTGCAGATGCCTAATTAACTACATTTGAATTGCTAATAAATCTGCACTTGAAAGAAAAGTTAATCCAAAAACGATAATTCACAAAGCTATCAAATTATTTCAGAAATTTTAGAATATAGACCTTTTTCCTGAGTAAACGATGAGCGCGCCATTACGAATTCTAACGTCAGATTGAATGCTTTTCTGTTCCGGTTTCCATAGGAACCCATTCAAATAGCGTCCATCTGTTTTTAATGTAGCTAACTCCGCTGCTTCGTGTCATCTACACACTCATTAAAGTGAGGCACTGACAAATGACGGTCATTGCGACATTGCCAAGTGATGGCGCTATGGAGCCATGTGCTTTTTGAAAACATTTTAATAGGTTTAACATTAGTTTATTAGCTCGGAATATACCCTAATTTGACTGGAAACAATGCAGACCGGAAATGCAAAGCACTCTTTCAGTTAAGATGTCGGACTTACTTCCGTGTTCAGGAAAAACGTCTATAGAACACAAGTTTCAGTGTAGGACTGCTAGATTATGGCAAAAATCATAATCACAATTATGTTGGTCAATAGTGCAGTCACAATTATTTAATATGATTAGGAGTGTTGTAGGATTTTTTTAAATTAATTTTTATTATTTACATATACATATATATACACTACCGCTCAAAAGTTTGGGATCATTAAGACTTGTGACTAATGTTTTTATAAAGAAGCCTCTTATGCTCATCAAGACTGAATTTATTTGATCAAAAATACAGAAAAAAAACAATATAAAATAATAATTTATAATATAAAATAATGTTGTTGTTTTTCTTTTTCAACAAACTTTAAAATATAATATATTCCTGTGATGCAAAACTTAATTTTTATCAGCTGTTACTCTAGTCTTAAGTGTCACATGATCCTTCAGCAATCATTCTAATATGCTGATTTATGATTAGAATTATCAATTTTGGGAACAACTGTGCTGCCAAATATTTTTTTGGAACCTGTGATTCTTTTTTCAGGATTCTTTGATGAATAACAAGTTAAAAAGAACAGCATTTATTCAAAACATAAATATTTTCTAACCATGTAAATATATGCTAGCATTTATTTAAAAAAAGTTTCTAATGCTCATCAAGGCTGCATTCATTTGATCAAAAATACTATATATATATATATATATATATATATATATATATATATACAGCCATACCTCAAGTCTACTGGTGTGTACAACAGTTCGACGGCACGAGTGTCTAAATACATAAACAAAATAACAACGGAGTGTCTTTAAAAGCCCTCTTTTGGGCGAACTATTCCTTCCGCCACGAATTCAAATCAAAGTTTGACGGTTGATCAGCTGAGCATAAGCTTCTTCGTTACTAATTCCAAAACGTCACTTTAGAACTAGTAACGAAGGCATGTTGAATTGCTTCATTGAAAGCCTGTTGTATTACTGCATTAAAATCTCACTCTATCATGTTTGAGTATTATGAGAGAGATAGACTGAGCGAGTAATTAACGTACCTGCATCTGATAGAGCATTCATTATTCATATTCATGATGATATGACATTAGTTTGAATGCTTACTGAAGAAAGCGTTAATATCCGTTCATCTATTAAGGGTGATTTTGCTGCTCAGTGCATTTATTCGCTGTGGCAAACTGTTGTTGAAGCTAAAAATAACTTCCGCTTAACTTCAGTTTAAAAGTCCCAAAGTCACTATTAACTGCTCACTCATAACACGGTCTCTTGTCGCCATCTAAAGGCGGAACAATGTAACGTTAACTAAAATCACCATCACGAATACACGTTACTCAATACTAAGTACTATTATTAAATACATTAGTTAAAATATAGTTTATATATTTTTTTATTTATTGAGTAATAATATTTAATAAACAACAACAACAAAAACAGCAAAAAAAGGCAGCATTCACATGAACTATCTTCTTCTCTGGAACAAATAATAAATTAATGAGATCAAAGATTGCCCGTTAGATTTACCCATAACGAATTACATGTCATGTGTAACCACTACAGAGACATCAGAGCCAACGGTACATTCCTGAAGATCTGGCTGTGGTGAGAGCTCTCAGAGCGGATTGATGAGTGCAGAACGCCCCCGGACTATGGCTCTCGCACGTCCGAAAACGACGAAGCAAATTTTTATACAGACGTTATCTTTATTAACAAACTGCATATTTGAACTATAAACAAGTACATTCTTGCCTGAAAATCTCTTAAAACTACATTCCGTGACACACAAAGAGTATTATTTATAGAATGATACGGGATTTGGACGTCCGCCATGACACTCGGAAAAAAAACGCGGAGTGATCATAGGGGAGTGATACAAAATAAATAGTGAAAGGGTGTTCCTGTAGCGATACCAGTAGAATATCTCACGGTTCTCAACCAATCAGATTTGAGAACCAGAATGAACTGTTGTATAAACATATATATATATATATATATATATATATATATATATATAGATGCCAGTGAATTTTCACAATTCTCAATACCAATTTCGATACCACAACAGAATTTAATCCTCAACTGAAATAAGTTGTGCTTTAAGTTTTAGTCTGAAACATAATGGAATGCAATGCAATATTTATTTTCTTGATAATCATGTTTTCATAATCATTGAACACGCACAGCCCAGCAAACATTGGTCCGCGGCAACGTCCTGTCCCTGGCCAAAAATAGTCGCGGTAGGACGACAAAATATGCAAAAAAAATTAACACAAAATATTTCTTAAAAATGCATTCAAATGCATTTGTACATGTCAACAATTATATGTGGTTGCATGTAAAGTTGTTACTTTGACTTTTAGCTGAGTGTAGTTCAAAATAAACCCGGTTGTGAAAGGACGTCCAGCAGGTGACGTCTTTTACACGTGCATTTATAGTCCATCGTCAACCTCTATAAAATCCTTATGAAATATGCAAAAGCAATTGTGCTTACATTCACATTCACATTGGCATACTACAGTAATTAATTTAAGTGCCCAAAGTAGTTTCTTAAGAGGTTGTTAATAGACGTCCACTGACGTCCTTTAAACGTTTAGTAAGACCCATGCAAACCAGCACGGAAATCTTTATTTCAAAAACTTCCATTTGTTTTACATCTTGTTTTATGTCAAATTCTATTCACAAATTGCTTGTAGTTAAGTGTGAAATCACTGCATTTACCCATTATTCCACCAGTTTCCCATACATTACAATATGATTTAATTATTTCGTTTTTAATGATTAAATATATATAGGCTGTATACATAAGTTATTCATAAAGTCACAATTTAAAGTCTGAGCTGGATGCAAAAACTGCTGCCAAGATGTTGTTACAAATCTCGCGATATGGTATCTCTATAGCAGATTATCTCGCGATATGACAGTTTGTATACTCAATATTCCAGATCAATAGGCTCTATGCACGCGTACTTCCGCGTTTGACGCAAGGCTGCTATTCTGTTTCCGGTTGGAGAGGTTTGAAGCGGAGAAAAACGCGATTATGGCAGAGTCGACGAATTTTACTCGGTGTTTGCAAGAGTTGCCCAAATGTACAATCACTGATGTGCAGTACAACGCCACAGAGCAAACTTGAGAAAGGTTTCAAGTTTTATGTGTCTTCATATCTGTGCAATTATGAAGGTAAATTCAGCTAACCTGAACCGCCTGAACTGAACTGCTATTATTTTTTTACGATTCGTCCAGCAGCAGGCGTGTTTGTAATTTTGTCTGAAAGTGTCAGGTAAAATCAGGGCCACAAATGAGATCTCAGTGAAAGCTCACTGCTACCGCTCTATGAGGAAAGCAGAGACTCCACACCAACTGAGAGTAGAGTAGCTTAAAAGTGACGTTCAAAGTTCTGTTGGACATGTTCAGTCCAGTTCAGTTTTTACTTTTCTAACGTTACCACTGTTCAGCTTGGATAACCACAGCTGTTATCTTAGCTAGTATGGATGATTATTGTACAAAATAATAAGAATAAAAAATGTAATGCAGTTCTACGACAGATGAATAGCACTGCATTATCACTGCTAATTATAGCTGAAACAGTGGTAATGGAGATACAAGGCGGCAAAGTTGGTTTTATAATCACACATTCTTTAGGAAACGTGTGGAAACTTAGAAAAGTGTTAAATTTAGCAGATGCTGTACACTGCGGCACACAGCAGTGGTGGCTAGAGGGGCTGTCCTCCCGTCTTTGAAAAGATACTTTCATACGTTTAGATGTCATTTTATATGTTTATTTAATATAATAAAGCAAATAAGCATCAACAATATGAGTGGAGTCTGTTTTTGTGACTAACGTTACCGTAGTATAGAAGACAATACAAGTTATTAGAAAAAATAGTACACAGCACTCTACAATCGCGCCGGAACGGAAGTAATCCAGCATCCTTATATTCCACCGGAAGTACGTCATTCACCGCCGTGCATACAGCCTATAGGTGGCGGTAATGCATCTTTTTATGCTGGTTTGGCAAAATCGCCAAAAACACCAGAAGAAGAGGAGTGAGCCGTAACATACACGAGGAGAGAGTTTTTTGAGTTTACAAATCATTAAAAATTCATCGATGGGTAAGTAGATTTTGAGGTATTTTATTAATGTATTTTATTTTTACTTGTTTTACTCGGAGGAACCAAAAGCAAGTATAAGCACACTGTCAAGTTAAATTAAGTTGGGCTAAAGTTAGCTAGTATGCTAAAAGGTAATGTTTAATGCTAGGGCCTTTTTTAACCCTAAAAAGAAACTCATCTGTGGCAAAATAAAAAGTTTATGAAAATTAAAAGTTGAAGTAGTCAGCTTTCGAATATTTTTAAATTTTCTCAATTTGTTGTTTTATGTGTAAGCGTTATCACAGAATGTTAAAGTGTGTTTGTGTTAATGACTTGTATGAGATATATTAAAAATTATATATTCAGGATACTATATGCATTGACACACACACACACACACACACACACATTTAACTATTGTTTTTTTTTTCCTTTTATAGCTTGCCTAATAATAAAGAAATATATATATATATATATATATATATATATATATATATTAGGCAAGCTATAAAAGGAAAAAAAACAATAGTTAAATGTATATATGTACTTTGATATCAATGACATGCTGCACATAAGAGCACATCGGTTGATTAAACATGTTTAAAGATTAAATTAAAAAGTACTACTCAGATGTAGCATTCTGAAGGATTATTTTTCTGAAAATAAATGCAATGAAAGACTGTGATATGTTAAAACTGTAGGAGGAGCTCAGGAATAATTCACTGAAATCTGTAAATTAATTTGAGCATGGCTGACTTCAATAAGTGCTTTAAAAGTATTTTGTAATTTCAGATTTGCTAAACATGTCCTCTGACTATCAAAGAAAGTGGAGATGTCGAAAGGCAAGAGTTGATGCCTTAGCGGAAGAGGACAGCAGCTCAGAATCCGAGGGGACAGTGGAGCCTGCCTTGGTGTTTTACAATTTCAAATAGGTGGAACCAGATAATTACCCCATGCCATCAGCAAGTAAGGAATATTATATGGTGTTTGAAACGCAGGCCATTTATGGGAAATTCATTAAAGCAAAGTTTGCAAACAGTCAGTTTGTAAATCTTTTATTAGAGGTACAAGTAGTTGTTTATCAATAATCTAATGCCAATATCGATACCATTGTTTTTGTTTGCTGTCAATTCTGTCTTGCTCTTGAGTTTTCAAAACATTATTACATTATTTTGATTGTGGTGTCACTTTTAGGTTCAGCAACTGTCCAGAGTTGGCCGAATGTCAGTCAGAGACTGTGTATGAACAGGTATGTATTTACCTAGCATTGTTTGTGTGTTTTGCTGTGTCATATTTCAGAAAAAAATGACAATAGTAACAGTATCCACAATAATAACCTCAACCTTTGGTAATACTATAATTCTGTCACACACTATATCTACTTATATAATTGCCTGTTTTTGTGTTGAAGTTGTAATGTCTGTGCTAAATCAGGTTGTTCGTAGGACTTAAAACAAGATTTAAAACCATAATGTTAGTGTAAGAAATGAATGAGTCATTACTTGTCACAAAAACTTTGGATAGGGATAGAGCACTTATTACATGATAGAGAGTGGTTGTGAAAGTGTATGTTTTAACACTGCATGCAATTGGCAAGCTGCACAGTACTGCTAATTTGTAATACTGATCTTACAATGCATTTTAATATTATGACTGAATCGTTTATTTCGCAGAATCATGTCAAATGCCTTAATGGCAAAATTCAACATGCAGGGTGGTGGCCAGCTGGAAAAGGCTGCATTCAAGGCTACACCTTTATATAATATAATACAAGGTAATTTGTGACACATCGTATGTTCCTTGTGTCTTATTTAAAAGACCTGTTTTTATCAGAAATGTCCAAACGCATAATTAACATGTTTTAGTCCCGGTGTTCTCATATGTGGACATGTATGAAATCAACATCCTGCATCACGAATTAAGTCGTCACTTTGTTTTGAAATGCATAACATTTTTCTGAGATGTTGATTCATGACACACAGTTTAAAAATTAGACAAATTTAAATAATTACAAATTATCTTATTTCCATAAGAGTGTCACTACATTACTTTTAGACTTTTTGAAGACTAAGGAGAGGGAGTGGTCCTGGTGAAACATTCAATCATTTGGTATCTCAGAGAAGCTCTCAATACTGTGCCATGTAGAGTGTCAGAGAAATCCACTAAAATATAATGTTCTCATGTTACTCATATCACAGGTTAATGTGTTCATGAAATGGATGGGAAAAGTCTTGTTTGACTGCATTGTACAATTAGTTTGATAGATAAAAACACTTTCAAAATAAGTGCTTGTTTAACTTTTTGCTTTTTACATTCATATTTTCTTCCCTCAGATGCTGTGAAGAGGTGGAGCGCAAATGCTACTGACTCAGAAATTGACTTAGCAATGGAGGAATACTTAAAACATGCTCCAGGAAGAGCTGGGGTTGGGGGTTATAAGAACTAAATGGTGGTAAATCCAATGACAAAGTTACTGAATCAGTGTTTAACCTGTTTATTGTTATACTTTTAGAAATATATGTATGTATGTATGTGATCCTGGACCACAAAACCAGTCTTAAGTCGCTGGGGTATATTTGTAGCAATAGCCAAAAATACATTGTATGGATTAAAATTGTTTTTTCTTTTATGCCAAAAATCATTAGGAAATTAAGTAAAAATCATGTTCCATGGAGATTTTTTGTAAAATTCCTACTATAAATATATCAAAATGTAATTTTTGATTAGTAATATGCATTGTTAAGAACTTAATTTGGACATCTTTAAAGGTGATTTTCTCAGTATTTTGATTTTTTGCACCCTCAGATTCCAGATTTTCAAATAGTTGTATCTCTGCCAAATATTGTCCTATCCTAACAAACCGTATATCAATTGAAAGGTTATTTATTGAGCTTGATGTGTATATCTCAGTTTTGTCAAATTTAACCTTATGACTGGTTTTGTGGTCCAGGGTCATATAAATATATATATAGAGAGAGAGATAGATACACAAAATATGCAATTCTGCTGTGGAGCACTAAAATAAAAGTTTTTTTATTTGGAAAAGAATGACGGGACGTGACGGAGGGACGTATTTTCAACGGTAATTGGACGTCCAAATGTTTGCTGGGAGCCCTATCGAGGTCATATTATTTTATCTGAGCAGGAAAAGTGCAGCATGAACATTCTGCTAAACATCTTCTTTTCTGTTCCACAGAAGAAAGTCAGTCATCTTGAAAGTCTAGAAATGATGTTTAGATTTTTTTAAGTGATGTTGGAATATTCATATTTGCATGAACTTTTGGTGTAGTGAACGAATAGAAAGATTCATGCACAGCTTGACAAATGCTACTGGCATGAAAAGTGCTCAATTCGCTCCTGTTTTAATGTCAGTAAGTCATGCCAGCTAGCTTGTGATGGGATGGTTTCCCTGCAGCATGTGCACAAGTCGGCTGATCTCTATCACCACCCACTCTTTTTGTCTGTCTTTGTTCCTTTCTTTCTTTACAGTTTGAGTAAGCATAACCTTTATAACTTTGCAATCTTCCTTTTATTCAAATTAGTTTACTAGAATCTTTCATTATGCAAACACTGAATCACTATTTCTAATTTCTCTCTCTCTCTCTCTTTCTCTCTCTCTCTCTCTCACACACACACACACACACACACACACACACACCACTGGTGGTTTAAAGAATTGGGCCAAACCCCAGAAATTCCACTCCAATTCTATATAAATAAATAAAGAGGCACAATGTGGAGTTTGTGCTTTCACAGCCTCAGTCCTGCAGTAACCTCTGCATTTGGCCATCCTCTGCCTCGCTCTTAAAAGAAGAAAAATGTGCCATTTGTTTCAAATGCTACCTTTTTAACTCACACATTCTCCATTTCTGAAATCAGAAGCTCCACTGGATTCCCAAACTCAAGTGCAGATGAGGTTGTGCATGTGTGTTAAAGGACTGCTTTTTTGTATGACAGATGCAGTCTATGTTGTGCATGTTGTGCACACTGTATGAGTGAGAATGTCAGATTACTTTAGTGTCATTGTTAAGTATTCCGTATTTCCCATTGTCTTCAGTAATAATGTTAAAGAGAGTGAGAGAAACAAAACACTTCCCAGTCATACTTAATGAACTAAGTAAACTAATGATGTCTTTAATATACCATATTTGTCCTTTGGGGGCAGTAGAGCTACAGCAGTGACTGGTATTTTCACCCAGTTCACCCCAAAAATGTTTTTTCACCCTCAGGCCACCTCAGAGGTA
This sequence comes from Garra rufa, assembly GCF_049309525.1. Classification (NCBI taxonomy): domain Eukaryota; kingdom Metazoa; phylum Chordata; class Actinopteri; order Cypriniformes; family Cyprinidae; genus Garra; species Garra rufa. The sequence continues at coordinate 28,429,503 of NC_133380.1, forward strand.
AATGAGTTTTTCGATTTGGAGAAATGTAGCATTCTATCACTTGCTCACTAATGGATCCTCTGCAGTGAATGGGTGCCATCAGAATGTCCAAGCAGGTGAAAAAAACACAACCACAATAATCCACAAGTAATCCAGTCTATCAACTCTATCAAAGTCTTGTGAAGTGAAAAGCTGCATGTTTTTAAAAAACAAATCCATCATTAAGACGTTTTAATTTAAACTGTTGCATCTGACCAAAATATATTTGTTTAGAATGTTTTTGGACTGTTTTCACTTGTAAACGGTGCTTGATTGGTGCATATTTTTCTCCTGATTAAGATAAGATGACTTTTTCTCTGGAGAGCAGCAACAGTTTGAACTTCAAAAAGTCTGAATGATGGATTTATTACAAACACGCAGCTTTTCACTTCACAAGACGTTAACTGATAGACTGGAGTCATGTGGATTACTTGTGGATTATTGTCATGTTTTAGTCAGATGTTTGGCACCCATAATGCTAAATTTCTCCAAATCTGTTCCGATGAAGAAACATAATCATCTACGTCTTGGATATCATGATGGTGAGTACATTTTTATTTTATTAACAATTTTATATTTTTAAATATATTATATTTAAGGGTATGTTACACATTTTGTAGTGCAAATGCAATTTTCAATATTCAGTTGTGTTTCTATTTTACATGTGGAGAAAGTCAAATTAAAAATGTTAGCTGTATACAAGTGGTAACATTAGGTGGAACGTAAAAGTGTACAAAGTGTAATAGATTTTACTCAGAATTTGTCTAACATCTCAGGATGTTAAATCTGAAGCTAATAAAAAAGTAAAGTGGTCTTTTATGTACAGTTAATAGAGTTGCTGTCAGTGCTGAGGCTGAATAATGTTTCAGCGCTGATGTCATGAGCTGGCATGCGTATAGTTGAGTATTTAAGGTGTCCTTAAGCAAAACACTTTATTTCAGCAACTTCTACCACTGTAGAAAGAACAGCAAACATTTAACATATCAAAGATGAAGTATTCCCAGCCACTGACCTCAGTTAACACTTCAGAGAATTCACCATAAGCTGCATGTATGCATATGCATATAAATATATATAGCAAAATATAAATATATAAATATAATAAAAAGTGCATTACACATAAAGATATTGTCTCTCAAAAGAAAGAGTAGGCTCAGAATCGCCTTAATGAGTCATTTTTCGAATCTTCTGCCTGTTATTGATCTACGTCACTGGGTAACACATTAGCATCATCCCCGCCTGCCCGCAAAATACGAACACTCCGACGTGCCCACAAACAATTATTCTCGTTAGTGTGTTTACATCATGACGAGAAGTTCTGCGCTGTGAAAGCAAGTTTGTTTTGTTTTTATTACCGAAAGATGAGGACGAAACAAGTGACTCTGAACCACAACCTGTAAATACGATTTATATGCTATGTGTACATTTTTAAGTGAGTGCTCAAAATATCTAGATTTGTTGTGCTAATATGTGATGTACACCTAGTGCAGCTTAAGGTTTCTAGGTAAATGTTACTGTCTTACTGAAATAGTTGTAAAACTACATATTTTGGTTTACAAACTGTGTTGTTTCATCAGTTAGTCATGTTAGCATTCGGCTAACGTATCAACCATTATTGCTTTGTTATGTTTAGCAGCTAAATTTTAGCTGTGGGCACAATTTACTCGCTTAAGTGTTAAACAAAATGTTTTTATATCTTCATTTTAAGAACGGGTTGGAGCACTATATTATCATTTTTTATAAAGGTGCTCAGGGTTGCCAGGTTTTCACAACAAAACCCCCTGCCCAACTGCTACTCAAAAGTAGCCCAATCACATTTAGATGGAGGTCCCCCATTAAAAATCGAGTTCCAGAGTGTAAAATACACACTTTTTGTCAGGGTTCCTCTGGTAAATTTACATTCCAGAGGCTAAATATGATGTTATTGGGGTCGCTTCAACCCGTGACATCAAAAACAACCGCAAACTTAGCAACACAGATGTGGCGCTCACTTACTTGCTCAGGTACTCAGTTTGTGCCAATCACAACAAGCTTGGCTGACCAATCAGAGCAGAGTGGGCTTATGGAAGGGTGGGGTTTGCAGACATTACGCTTAAAGCTGGTTCAAACGAACCATTTCGAAATCATTGACAAATGACTCTGTATGAATGTATATACTGAGAAAATGATTTTTTTTTTTAATAACCATATAGGTAAACTCCAGTTTAACTACAGTTATATTATGTATGTGGTATATATATGGTTCTTAATAAAACAATTGCTACATTGCTTCGCTAGAGTACTGCAAAGTCCTACTGTACAACCTTTTGCCCAAAACAATTTTAGCTATGCAACCTTGATTTTGTGCATTGTTGCATTGTGTCACTTGCATCATAATGCATTAACATAATCCATTTCTTCTATGGTTAGCTTTGTCTTTTCATTCAATTACTCCCATAATACAGCAACAGTTTGAAGAGAATCTTGAGAAAGTTAGTCAAAGTCATTAAAATGTTATTATTAAAATGTGTTATTATTCAGATAAACACTCAGTTTAATGGCACATTTGAATCTAACGCTTGAATACGCAGTAAAAAGTGGTTCTGATGGTATTAATTGATATATTTAAATTGATTCAATGACATTAAATAATATTTTTGATGAATAAAAACAGTAATTTGAGATGCTAGAATTTTTAGGTTAGACAACCATTTTTAAAGTACACTCTTAAAAATAAAGGTGCTTCACGATGCCATAGAATAACCTTTTTGTCTAAATGGTTCCAGAAAGAACCTTTAACATCTGAAGAACCTTTCTGTTTCACAAAAGTTATTTATGGAGAAAGAAGGTTCTTCAGATTCTAAAAAGGTAAGAAAGAGATGGCTCATTCTTTGACTGAATGGTTCTTTGTGGAACCTAAAATGATTCTTCTATGGCATGGCTGTGAAGAACCTTTTAAAGCACCTTTATTTTTAAAAGTGTATTAGGGTTTCTTTTAGCCACATAAATTTAACAACCTGTATTATGTAAAATAGGTTTGATCATTATTTGTGTCTGCATTGCATACTTTAATAGTTTTTTTTTTTTTTTTTTTTTTTTTTTACAAGTGGGGACAGGGAAAAGGCTTTAAAATACTTTGCTGTGTCGGATGCAAACAACTGACTCAGCTGTTTAAAGAAACAGACTGTCCCTCCCGTCTAGCCCATCTGTCTCTCTGTCTCTCTTTCTGTATGTTCCCACTCCGAAAGAAAGGATAGATTGAAGGATGGGTAGATGTTATCTCTTATTAAATGGAGCTAATGGAGCGTCTGTGTATGAAGGCACCATATAATGAGATAATCACACAGGGTAGTTACAGCACTGTTGACACAACTATTTTACTTTTACTACGTTTTATCTCTCAGGAAAAACAAAATACGAAGCAATATCCCAGGTATCATACATGAAACATCTTGTGACTGTAACGTGACTTCCTGTGTGTTTTTATTGTTTTGTTTTGCTTTGTTTTTTGTTTGTTTGTTTTTGTTTTGTTTTGTTTTTTCATTGAAATGTAGTCTTTGTTCAGTTTTCTGAAGTTGTATTCTCCTCTTTGACTCTTTTCTGGCTATAAATGGACATTTGTGTTTATATGCATTCTTCAGAGTGCAAAGGATTTGAATTTGCCTTTCTTTCTCTCTGTGTGTGTTTTAGTGTGTGTGTTTCAGGCGGATTATTCCAGGAGGTGGTGACTGACATGTGGTCTGTTTGATACAGCGGATGTGCATGTCTGAACACGGCCAACATCAAGAACAAACCCGGAATCACACCAGTGCACAGAACTGAACAAACTCAAAGCACACTTTACTGGTAGAGTCTTGCATTTTAACCTAATTTATTTTCCTTCTCCTTTTAACAAAGTTATATACTGTACATTAACTGTATGTATGTGTGTATATATATATATATATATATACATACAGTAGTCAGCATTTGAAGTGGATCAAAAAAGTTCATCAAAGTTGTCCTAAGACAAGAACAGGTATTGTTTTGGTTTTAGGACAACTTTGATTAAATGTTTTGATCCATTTCAAATGTTGACTACTGTATATATATATACACACAGACGCACACTACTGGAGAAAATGTATTTTTTATTGTTAATGAAGGAAGTTTCTTAAGCTTACCAAAGCTACATTTATTTAAACAAAACAAAAAAATAAATAAAAGTGAACAATTATTATTACAATTTTAAATAATTGTTTTCTATGTGAATATATTGTCAAATGTAATTTATTAAAATAAAAAATAAACAACAAAAACGGTGTTCAACACTGATAATAATAATAAAAAATAGTATTATTAACTGAATAATAACTGGGCAGCAAATCAGCATATAAAAATGATTTCTGTTTTGATCACAGGAATAAAGTACATTATAAAATATATTAAAACAGTAAACTGTAAACTTTTTTTTATTATGAATATTTTACAAATATATATGGACCAGACATGTGACCTTGGACCACAAAACCAGTTGTAAGTAGCATGGGCATATTTGTAGCAATAGTCAACAATACATTGTATGGGTCAAAATGATCAATTTTTTTTTATGCCAAAAATCATTAGTATATTACGTAAAGATCATGTTCCATTATGATGTTTTGTAAATTTCCTGCTGTAAAAGTATCAAAACTTAACTTTTGATTAGTAATATGCATTGCTAAGAACTTCTTTTGGACAACTTTAAAGGCGATTTTTTTCAATATTTAGATTTTTTTTTGCACCCTCAGATCATCAAAAAGTTGTATCTCAGCCAAATATTGTTCTATCCTAACAAACCATACATCAATTGAAAGCTCAGTTTTAAAAACATTAACCCTTTTGATTAGTTTTGAGGTCTAGGGTCACATATTACTGTTAAAAAAACAGTAAGGGCAGCATGAGAAAAGAGCACAATATTAATTCCAATTATTAGTAAAATGAAATTATTTTGCTACTTACACAGAGCTGCCATCTCTTTCGGAAGGTCCGCCCCAAATCGTCCAAACAGGCTGCCATTGGCCAGAAGATCGAAGGGGGAGTGGTTTCGCATTGAATTAAAGGCAAAGGGGTAGAACCCTGTCATATGACTCACAGGCCTCTCCCTATTGGTTGCCATTTTGATGATGGCGGTCCTCCAGTGTCCAATGATTGTCCTTTGGTTCGTTGAGATGGTGAATTACCACTTCTCTATCTTTTTTCTCACTTTGACACTTTTCATAAAAGGAATTCTAAGCTCTGTGTGATAATCATAAATCCATTATAAACATTTGCTGGTTTGCCTAGCACTAATCTGAAGCGGCAAAGACCTCAGCAAGTGATCCAAAAACAATGCACAATAATTAAATCCAACAGATGCCTGCAGAAAAAAACACAAAAACAAAAAACATCATTAAAACACAAATTTAGCACAAGAGGTCAAACCAATGCTTTCTCATAAAATTTTTCAAGAGACAACTGGTGAGGCAACAGTTCCTTGGCAAATGTCAGACAGAGGAACAGTATCAACATATAAAGAAGAACAATGCAAAATCTGAATCTACATCTGACAGCTTTGAGATCACTATCTCCTGTGGCGCTCTTCTATGTCTTTTTTTGTTTTAAAAAGATGAACACATTTCTATATATATATATATATATAGTAGGGCTGTCAATCGATTAATTTTTTTTTTTTTTTTTTTTTTTAATCACGATTAATCGCATGGTTGTCATGAGTTAACTCGCGATTAATCGCACATTTTTATCTGTTCTAAATGTACCTTAAATTTAAAGTTTTTAATACTCTAATCAACATTTGCATGGACAAATATGGATGCTTTAAGCAAATATGTGTTTATTATCAGTGAAACCATACTTGACATAGAGCATGAAGACTAACTTGTTTCAAATGTCATAGATGTTTTTCAAATAACTTGTTCATGTCTATTAGACACATGAAAAAAGAACATAGAAACACCAGGTTCCCATTACTTCTCTTTCTTTGCACTGAGCAATTTACTTACACAAGCCTGTTTACATTATTTGCAGGACAGGGCAGCTCACTGCTTCTGAACATGCAAAATCTACATTTATTATTACATTTGTTTGCCTCTCGGTGCCCACATACTGTAATTTAATGCAGCCAAGTTCTCGACAAAACTGTTTCCATTGTTTTGATTTAATATTTCTGTTATCAGACAACCAAAGTAATATGACATAATAACTGAAAAAAATCCTGAATTATGATCATGATTCTATCACTGAAAAGAATCATTTACCGGCATCTGGACATAAGTCACTATTCTCTGCATTATTATCGTTGTTTTTAATTTCCTTTTTCAATGCCTTCAGGATCCTTTGACTTTTTAGGAGTTTACCCATTTAAAGTTATGTGATCCCAAAAACCTGATTCTTTTATTTTTTAATGTATTGTTTTGGTTATAATGTACTGATTGGAGAGCCTGGTCTCATGAAAATGCGCACTAGCACGACTTTCTGTTTCTATTTGGCGTGCTATTAATAAGCTGAAATTAACTTTAGCGTGCATGTGATATCGCCGTTTTCACGTGCATACTCGTATGTGGCTTTATGCATCAACCCCACAGCACCAATCCTAACGTAGCCCGACTCCGCTTGCATTCATTAAATATGCCAGAAGTGCCGGTACGCACGAAAAAGTGCAAGTACGCAAAAGGATAAAATACAGAAGTGCCTGCGTACCGGCCTACTTCAAGCACTGGAATGAACATAACATCTGTTTTAACTGAAAGCGCTGCTCCACTGCCGCTCGCTGAACAGAGCAAGACGCAGATATAAAGAGAGGGAGGTGCGTGCGCATTGGAAGACCTCACGCACGTTC